>NC_056461.1:1900000-2200000 GCF_018296145.1 Oncorhynchus tshawytscha
TTCTCTCTCCATGATCCTGTCTCCTTCTCTTGTCCCCCATTCTCACCCTAGCCGTCTCTCTCTCTGTTTCTCGCCATCCCTCTCCTCTCTTTCTCTGCACCTCTCCTCGCTCTCTACCTCTCCTCTCTTTCTCTGCACCTCTCCTCGCTCTCTACCTCTCCTCTCTTTCTCTGCACCTCTCCTCGCTCTCTACCTCTCCTCTCTTTCTCTGCACCTTTCTCCTACCTCTCCTCTCTCTGCACCTCTCCTCTCTTCTCTCTGCACCTTTCCTCGCTCTCTACCTCTCCTCTCTTTCTCTGCACCTCTCCTCGCTCTCTACCTCTCCTCTCTTTCTCTGCACCTCTCCTCGCTCTCTACCTCTCCTCTCTTTCTCTGCACCTCTCCTCGCTCTCTACCTCTCCTCTCTTTCTCTGCACCTCTCCTCGCTCTCTATCTCTCCTCTCTTTCTCTGCACCTTTCCTCGCTCTCTACCTCTCCTCTCTTTCTCTGCACCTCTCCTCGCTCTCTATCTCTCCTCCCTTTCTCTGCACCTTTCCTCGCTCTCTACCTCTCCTCTCTTTCTCTGCACCTCTCCTCGCTCTCTACCTCTCCTCTCTTTCTCTGCACCTTTCCTCGCTCTCTACCTCTCCTCTCTTTCTCTGCACCTCTCCTCGCTCTCTATCTCTCCCCTTCCCTCTCATTGTTTGGGCTGTAATCAGAGTGTGCTAGGAAGATTAGAGCAGACAGGAGAGTCGAGCCATCCGGCAAATCTGGCAGATGCCAATTGGGCTGGACCATTTTTAAGGAGGATGGGCTGTGAAACTGAAAGCGCGAACCACTGCTTTTAATCAGGGCAAGGTGTCTGGTAACATGACTGAATACAAACAGTGCAGCTATTCCCTCCGCAAGGCTATCAAACAAGCTAAGCGCCAGTACAGAGACAAAGTAGAATCTCAATTCAACTGCTCAGACACAAGAGGCATGTGGCAGGGTCTACAGTCAATCACGGACTACAGGAAGAAATCCAGCCCAGTCACGGACCAGGATGTCTGGCTCCCAGGCAGACTAAATAACTTTTTTGCCCGCTTTGAGGACAATACAGTGCCACTGACACGGCCTGCAACGAAAACATGCGGACTCTCCTTCACTGCAGCTGAGGTGAGTAAGACATTTAAACGTGTTAACCCTCGCAAGGCTGCAGGCCCAGCCGCGCCCTCAGAGCATGCGCAGACCAGCTGGCCGGTGTGTTTACGGACATATTCAATCAATCCCTATACCAGTCTGCTGTTGCCACATGCTTCAAGAGGGCCACCATTGTTCCTGTTCCCAAGAAAGCTAAGGTAACTAAGCTAAACGACTACCGCCCCGTAGCACTCACATCCGTCATCATGAAGTGCTTTGAGAGACTAGTCAAGGACCATATCACCTCCACCCTACCTGACACCCTAGACCCACTCCAATTTGCTTACCGCCCAAATAGGTCCACAGACGATGCAATCTCAACCACACTGCACACTGCCCTAACCCATCTGGACAAGAGGAATACCTATGTGAGAATGCTGTTCATCGACTACAGCTCGGCATTCAACACCATAGTACCCTCCAAGCTCGTCATCAAGCTCGAGACCCTGGGTCTCGACCCCGCCCTGTGCAACTGGGTACTGGACTTCCTGACGGGCCGCCCCCAGGTGGTGAGGGTAGGCAACAACATCTCCTTCCCGCTGATCCTCAACACTGGGGCCCCACAAGGGTGCGTTCTGAGCCCTCTCCTGTACTCCCTGTTCACCCACGACTGCGTGGCCACGCACGCCTCCAACTCAATCATCAAGTTTGCGGATGACACAACAGTGGTAGGCTTGATTACCAACAACGACGAGACGGCCTACAGGGAGGAGGTGAGGGCCCTCGGAGTGTGGTGTCAGGAAAATAACCTCACACTCAACGTCAACAAAACTAAGGAGATGATTGTGGACTTCAGGAAACAACAGAGGGAACACCCCCATCCACATCGATGGAACAGTAGTGGAGAGGGTAGCAAGTTTTAAGTTCCTCGGCATACACATCACAGACAAACTGAATTGGTCCACTCACACAGACAGCATCGTGAAGAAGGCGCAGCAGCGCCTCTTCAACCTCAGGAGGCTGAAGAAATTTGGCTTGTCACCAAAAGCACTCACAAACTTCTACAGATGCACAATCGAGAGCATCCTGGCGGGCTGTATCACCGCCTGGTATGGCAACTGCACCGCCCTCAACCGTAAGGCTCTCCAGAGGGTAGTGAGGTCTGCACAACGCATCACCGGGGGCAAACTACCTGCCCTCCAGGACACCTACATCACCTGATGTCACAGGAAGGCCAAAAAGGACATCAACCACCCGAGCCACTGCCTGTTCACCCCGCTGTCATCCAGAAGGCGAGGTCAGTACAGGTGCATCAAAGCTGGGACCGAGAGACTGAAAAACAGCTTCTATCTCAAGGCCATCAGACTGTTAAACAGCCACCACTAACATTGAGTGGCTGCTGCCAACACACTGTCAATGACACTGACTCAACTCCAGCCACTTTAATAATAGGAATTGATGGGAAATGATGTAAATATATCACTAGCCACTTTAAACAATGCTACCTTATATAATGTTACTTACCCTAGATTATTCATCTCATATGCATACGTATATACTGTACTCTATATCATCGACTGCATCCTTATGTAATACATGTATCACTAGCCACTTTAACTATGCCACTTTGTTTACATACTCATCTCATATGTATATACTGTACTCGATACCATCTACTGCATCTTGCCTATGCTGCTCTGTACCATCACTCATTCATATATCCTTATGTACATATTCTTTATCCCCTTACACTGTGTATAAGACAGTAGTTTTGGAATTGTTAGTTAGATTACTTGTTCGTTATTACTGCATTGTCGGAACTAGAAGCACAAGCATTTCGCTACACTCGCATTAACATCTGCTAACCATGTGTATGTGACAAATAAAATTTGATTTGATTTGATTTGATTTTGATCGACATTGAACAAAAATTATATTATTTATTTGGGGTAACCCCATAATTTTTTTATAGTAGCCTAGGCTATACCTCTTTCTCGGTTGACATAATCTATCAGCTTTTTCTATTGGGTCGATGCAGTGGGGAGCGACCCCCCCCAAACAAGATGGGCCAGCCCAGTTAAATTCAAAGTCAAACGTGCCATTAGTTAGCCAGTCTGTTCCTACTGAAGTTGATGAAATGACCGGTAAAAAAACAAAAAGGAGAACAACGACAACAAAAAATCTTTCGAGGTGCAGACAAATGTGGGCTACCAAATGAACAGATAGGGCTTGTGTTTTGTTCAAGTTCTGCTGGTGCGAGTGAAAGTGAGCAAGGATGGTGAGGGAGAGGCTGCTAAATGAGCCGAGTCAAATATGGATGATGAGAACCAAGAACGTGATTCTAGGCGCACAGACAGTTCAACTGCAGTAAGGCAATGCCGCCGAGGTAGAAAACAGAGAGACACACACTGACAAATGCTATGTATACTACGTTCCCTGATGTTTTGCCTGCATATGTTAATTAATAATAGGCCTGATGAATCCTTAGGGTGGGGGAGGGACATATCAGGCACTAAATTACAATCGATGTTGCCGAGTTAGGCTAGAAAATGTATTAGCAAAATGTAGGCCTACTGAATTTATTATAATTCATTAATTAGCACGACTTGTAAATAATTCATTAGTGATTTATATTTCCTGCAACTTTCTGAAGAAGCAACAGCATGTGTGTGTGTGTGTGTGTGTGTGTGTATGTGTGTGTGTGTGCAGGCACACATGTTTATCTATCACTTTGTGTTGTCAGTTAGCAATAGGCTACTAATGATACTGCAAATGTCTTATGACTAGATAGAATGGCTCTCCCAAAAGCATTCTCAAATAATTGTTAATGACAAAGTATGTCTACCTGGCAGAATGATAGGCTATCATGTTTATTACTTGTATCAATCGGGTGGGGTTTTGTCAGATCTTTTGTTTATTTATACAACAGATGAATGTGTTGTCACTGTGCTTCATCTAAAAGCAGAACCAGATGACCTAGAATGGATTTGGGATTACATTAAAGTACATGGTGCAACTGACCAATGCAGTTTGAGATTCGGCACTTGATTATTACAGTAATTGTGAAGATCTCCACAGTCTTGCCATGGCGTATGCATGCTATCTTGAACCAGCACACTTCATATGACAGGATAAGAAGACATGTATACAGCACAGCTACAGTAACATGTGTCCATGGATGTGTAACTCATTTTAAGATTGAATGCTACATTAGTTGGTAAAATAGCCTTAACATTGGGCCATTTACTGTATTAGAAAAGTAATATTGAATTGTGTTTGGTTGACAACGCAACCAAATATAGACATTTATAGGAGATGTATCTACTGCTTGGATAGTTCAGACGAGAGGGATTTAATCCAGACACCCGATGAGGCACTCATCTCCGTCATTTGCAGGAGAAAGAGACAGAGATATTGAGGAAGAAGGATGCCTTGTAAGTATCAGGCGGCGAGTGGGTCATTTGCCTTTACCATCGGTCCTATTAGCCAGCGTACAATCATTGGATAATAAAATAGACGAACTGCAAGCATGTATATCCTATCAATGGGACATTAAACTGTAATATATCATGTTTCACCGAGTCGTGGCTGAACAACGACATGAATAACAGCTGGTGGGTTATACACTGTATCGATAGGACAGTAGCCACTGGTAAGACAAGGGGTGGCAGTCTTTGAATATTTGTAAACAACAGCTGGTGCACAAAATTTAAGAAAGTCTCAAGGTTTTGCTTGCCTGAGGTAGAGTATCTCATGATAAACTGTAGATCCCACTATTCACCAAGAGAGTTTTCATCTATGTTCTTCGTTGCTGTCTATTTACCACCACAAACCAATGCTGGCACTAAGACCGCACTCAATGAGCTGTATACCGCCATAAGCAAACTGGAAAACGCTCATCCAGAGGCGGTGCTCCTAGTGGCTGGGAACTTTAATGCAGGGAAATCTAAATCCGTTTTTACCTCATTTCTACCAGCATGTTGAATGTGCAACCAGATGGGGAAAAAAAGTCTAGAGCACCTTTACTCCATACACAGAGATGCATACTGTACAAAGCTTTCCCTTGCCCTCCATTTGGCCAATCAGACCCTAATTCTATCCTCCTTATTCCTGAATACAAGCAAAAACTAAAGCAGGAAGCACCAGTGATGCGGTCAATAAAAAAGTTGTCAGATGAGGCAGATGCTAAACTACAAGACTGTTTTGCTAGAACAGGCTGGAATATGTTCCCGGATTCTTCCGATGGCAATGAGGTGTACACCACATCCGTCATTGGCTTCATCAATAAGTGCATCGATGACGTCGTCCCCACAGTGACTGTACGTGCATACCCCAACCAGAAGCCATGGATTACAGGCAACATCCGAACTGAGATAAAGATTAGAGCTGCCGCTTCCAAGGAGCTTATAAGAAATCACGCTAATACCTCAGAAGAACCATCAAACAGGCAAAACGTCAACACAGGACTAAGATCGAATCATACTACACCGGCTCCGACGCTCGTCAGATGTGGCAGAGCTTGCAAACTATAATAGACTACAAAAGGAAGCACAGCTGCGAGCTACCCAGTGACACCAGCCTATCAGACGAGCTCAATTACTTCTATGCTTTGAGGCAAGCAACACTGACGCATGCATGAGAGCATCAGCTGTTCCGGGCGACTGTGTGATCATACTCTCCGTAGCCGATGCGAGTAAGACCTTTTAAACAGGACAACATTCACAAGGCCGCAGGGCCAGACAGATTACCGGGATGTATACTCTGAGCTGACCACCTTGCAAACAAATAAAAAAAATAAGTAAATAATAAATGACTACCGATCTGTAGCATTCACGTCTGTAGCCATGAAGTGCTTTGAAAGGCTGGTCATGGCTTATATCATCCTAGAAACCCTAGACCCACTCCAATTTGCCGACTGGTCCAAACAGATCCACAGATGATGCAATCTCTATTGCACTCCGCACTGCCCTTTCCCACCTGGATAAAAGGAACACCTATGTGAGAATGCTATTCATTGACTACAGCTCAGCATTCATCACCATAGTGCCCTCAAAGCTCATGACTAAGCTAAGGACTCTGGGACAAAACATCTCCCTCAACAACTGGATCCTGGACTTCCCGGCGGGCAGCCGCCAGTTGGTAAGGGTAGTTACAACACGTCCGCCACGTTGATGTAGAGGTACCGGAGCGACAAATCTAGGTCCAAAAGGCTATTTTTTTCTTAAAACACATATTTTTCTTAAAACTGCATTGTTAGTTAAGGGCTTGTAAGTAAGCTTTTCACTTTAACCTCTTGATTCTAGCCATCCCGGATCCGGGCTCGTGAATACAGCCTCAAGCTCATTACCATAACGCAACGTTAACTATTCATGAAAATCGCAAATGAAATGAAATAAATATGCTAGCTCTCAAGCTTAGCCTTTTGTTAACAACACTGTCATCTCAGATTTTCAAAATATGCTTTTCAACCATAGCAAAACAAGCATTTGTGTAACAGTATTAATAGCTAGCGTAGCATTTAGCGTTAGCATCAGCAGGCAACATTTTCACAAAAAACAGAAAATCATTCAAATAAAATAATTTACCTTTGAAGAACTTCGGATGTTTTCAATGAGGAGACTCTCAGTTAGATAGCAAATGTTCCGTTTTTCCTGAAAGATTATTTGTTTAGGAGAAATTGCTCCGTTTGGTGCGTCACGTTTGGCTATCAAAAAAAAAACGAAAATTCAGTCATCAAAACGCCAAACTTTTTTCCAAATTAACTCCATAATATCGACTGAAACATGGTAAACGTTGTTTAGAATCAATCCTCAAGGTGTTTTTCACATATCTCTTCGATGATATATCGTTCGTGGAAGTGTGCGTTCTCTTCTGAATCTCATGGGAAAATGCCTCCAGTTGAAGATTACGCACCAATTTAGACAAAGGACACTGGGCGGACCCCTGGTAAATGTAGTCTCTTATGGCCAATCTTCCAATGATATGCCTACAAATATGTCACAATGCTGCAGACAACTTGGGGAAACGACAGAAAGGGCAGGCTCATTCCTGGCGCACTCACAGCCATATAAGGAGACAATGGAAAACAGAGCCTCAAAAATTCTGCTCATTTCCTGTTTGAAGTTTCATCTTGGTTTTACCTGTAGCATGAGTTCTGTGGCACTCACAGATAATATCTTTGCAGTTTTGGAAACATCAGAGTGTTTTCTTTCCAAAGCTGTCAATTATATGCATAGTCGAGCATATTTCATGCGGAATCATGCAGTCTCTCCTTCACTGCAGCCGAAGTGAGTAAGACATTTAAACGTGTTACCGCCCGTAGCACTCACATCCGTCATCATGAAGTGCTTTGAGAGACTAGTCAAGGACCATATCACCTCCACCCTACCTGACACCCTTGACCCACTCCAATTTGCTTACCGCCCAAATAGGTCCACAGACGATGCAATCTCAACCACACTGCACACTGCCCTAACCCATCTGGACAAGAGGAATACCTATGTGAGAATGCTGTTCATCGACTACAGCTCGGCATTCAACACCATAGTACCCTCAAGCTCGTCATCAAGCTCGAGACCCTGGGTCTCGACCCCGCCCTGTGCAACTGGGTACTGGACTTCCTGACGGGCGCCCCCAGGTGGTGAGGGTAGGCAACAACATCTCCTCCCCGCTGATCCTCAACACTGGGGCCCCACAAGGGTGCGTTCTGAGCCCCCTTCCTTCTCCTGTACTCCCTGTTCACCCACGACTGCGTGGCCATGCACGCCTCCAACTCAATCATCAAGTTTGCGGACGACACAACAGTGGTAGGCTTGATTACCAACAACGACGAGACGGCCTACAGGGAGGAGGTGAGGAGGTGAGGGCCCTCGGAGGGCCCTCGGAGTGTGGTGTCAGGAAAATAACCTCACACTCAACGTCAACAAAACTAAGGAGATGATTGTGGACTTCAGGAAACAGCAGAGGGACACCCCCCCATCCACATCGATGGAACAGTAGTGGAGAGGGTAGCAAGTTTTAAGTTCCTCGGCATACACATCACAGACAAACTGAATTGGTCCACTCACACAGACAGCATCGTGAGGAAGGCGCAGCAGCGCCTCTTCAACCTCAGGAGGCTGAAGAAATTCGGCTTGTCACCAAAAGCACTCACAAACTTCTACAGATGCACAATCGAGAGCATCCTGGCGGGCTGTATCACCGCCTGGTATGGCAACTGCACCGCCCTCAACCGTAAGGCTCTCCAGAGGGTAGTGAGGTCTGCACAACGCATCACCGGGGCAAACTACCTGCCCTCCAGGACACCTACACCACCCGATGCTACAGGAAGGCCATAAAGATCATCAAGGACATCAACCACCCGAGCCACTGCCTGTTCACCCCGCTGTCATCCAGAAGGCGAGGTCAGTACAGGTGCATCAAAGCTGGGACCGAGAGACTGAAAAACAGCTTCTATCTCAAGGCCATCAGACTGTTAAACAGCCACCACTAACATTGAGTGGCTACTGCCAACACACTGTCAATGACACTGACTCTACTCCAGCCACTTTAATCATGGGAATTGATGGGAAATGATGTAAATATATCACTAGCCACTTTAAACAATGCTACCTTATATAATGTTACTTACCCTACATTGTTCATCTCATATGCATACGTTGATACTGTACTCTATATCAACTGCATCCTTATGTAATACATGTATCACTAGCCACTTTAACTATGCCACTTGGTTTACATACTTATCTCATATGTATATACTGTACTCGATATCATCTACTGTATCTTGCCTATGCTGCTCTGTACCATCACTCATTCATATATCATATGTACATATTCTTTATCCCCTTACACTGTGTATAAGACAGTAGTTATTTGAATTTGAAGTCCACCAAAGCCTGAAACCCTAGGCCTGTTGTATTGTCCATTTTTTGATGAATTGAAACCATACCCGTTGATTACTTTGCAAAAGTTTACAATTGGCTCATTCATCGTTGCTGTAATTTAGAATGCGTTCTCTGTCAACTTAAAAAAAATATAAAAATCTGCTGTATAAGCCTAAATAGAATAATTGGTGACATATGAGTGATGAAGTATGGTCACACATATGTTGCTCTGTTAAACCTACCAATTGGAAGGACTTCAATAGCAACAGTGAATCTATTTAGTTTTTAAGTGGAAATCTCTCAATAACCATTCTCATGATTCACATTGGTAATAGTCAGTGATAAATATCATAGCTCAGCAGGACTTGGTTGTCCCTGGATAGGAGACTGAAGAGTAGCTGTAGAGATGTCAATTCTCCAGTACGATGCTGCCGCCGAGTACGATGCTGTTTCCGGTGTGGTACAGCAATAGTGGGCCTGTGTGGCTGAAATGTCAGAGCCTAATTTGGTTCCCAGTCCGCCACTGCTCTGCGGCTCCGCCTGTGACATAGAAAACATATATATGAGAGAGAGAGAGAGAGAGAGAGAGAGAGAGAGAGAGAGAGAGAGAGAGATTAGGGGGTAAGAGAGAAATCAAAAAATACTGTAAGTGGAGACAGAGAGAGACAAACATTCATAAATATCCAACGTAAAGCAGCACATTTCTGAATGTCCTCTACATCAAGGTCGACAACTCCACCGTATCCCCCTCCCAGAGTGCAAAGAACCTTGGCGGGACCCTGGTAAACACCCTGTCGTTCTCTGTAAACATCAAACCAGTGACTCGTTCCTGCAGGTTGATGCTCTACAAAATCCGTAGAGTACGACCTTTCCTCACACAGAAAACGGCACAGGTCCTAATCCAGGCACTCGTCATATCCTGTCTGGACTACTGCAAGTGTATGGAGGCTGGGCTCTCCACTGCCAATCTACCATTCCAGTGTTTAATTGCTATATTGTAATTACTTTGCCACCATGGCCTATTTATTTCCTTAACTTACCTCATTTCCACTCACTGTATATAGACTTTTTGTTTTCTTTTGTTCTACTGTATTATTGCTATGCTTTATCTTGGCCAGGTCGCAGTTGCAAATGAGACCTTGTTCTCAACTAGCCTACCTGGTTAAATAAAGGTGAAATAAAAAAATGTAATAACAATTATGCCAACAAACTCTTGCAATTTATCCAGAACACTGCAACTCGTCTAGTGTCAAACCTTCCCAAGAAGGTAGGCAGTTCCTCGTTGTCCAAATCACTAAAGACTCAAAATGGTTCCCACATGCACAGTGGTGAAGAAGGCGCGACTCTGCCTCTCCCCCTCAGGAGGTTGAAAAAGTTTAGCATGGTCCCTGAAATCCTGAAAAGGTTCAACAGCTGCACCACTGAGAGCATATTGACTGGCTGCGTCACTGCTTGGTACGGCAACAGCACCGCCCTCCATCGCATGGCGCTACAGAGGGTTGTGCGAACAGTCCAGTACATCAATGGGGCCAAGCTCCCTGCCATGCAGAACCTTTATATTAGGCAGAGTGAAAAAAGGCCCGAAAAATCATCAAATACTCCAGCCACACAAGCCATAGACTATTTTCTCTGCTGCCGCATGGCAGAAGGTACCAGTGCATCAAGTCTGACACCAACAGGCTCTTGAACAGCTTCTAATCCCAAGAAATACAACTGATAAATAGAAAATAGCTACACAGACTATCTGAGTTAACCTTGTATCTTTATTGACCCTTTATTTCAATCTTTGCACATTCTCCATGCATATTCTCCATGCACATTCTCCATGCACATTCTCCATGCACATTCTCCATGCACATTCGCAGGGCCCTACACACTCACACCTACTGTCACTCCAACACACAACACTCACTCCATAAATTGCTCACTCACACATAATATGCACATACATTTACACTGACTCTACACACCCACTCACATACAAGCTGCTGCTACTCTGTTTATCATATATCCTGTTGCCTAGTCACTAAACCCCTATACAGATCTACCTTCATCACTCCAGTATCCCTGCACATGTAAATATGGTATTTGAACTGACTTTTTAAATATTACCACTGTATAGTATGCTTACTTACATCTTACTTACATACTTACTTCATTATATATTTCCTATTCTTATTTCTAGTAATAGATTGTTATTGATTATTGCATTGTTGGGTTTTCAGTTTGAAAGATAGGCATTTCACTGTACTTGTGCATGTGACATTAAATTCAAACTTGAAACTGAAACACTAAACTACAAGACCTGGGTGCTTGCCCCTCCCTACCTTCAGACTATACTCAAACCCTACAACCCAACCAGAGCACTCCATTCTGCCACCTCTGGTCTCTTGGCTCTCCCACCTCTACAGGAGGGCAGGTCCCGCTCAACACAGTCCAAGCTCTTCTCTTTCCTGGCAACCCAATGGTGGAACCAGCTTCCCCATGAAGCTAGGACAGCCCATTTTACGAAAACATCTGAAACCCTACCTCCTTAATAAAGAGTATGTTAAATAAAAAAATGAAACGTGCACAACTTCTTTATTGAGTATAATTGTACTTACTACGACTGTGATATGTGGTTGTCTCACCAAGTTATTTTAAGATGAATGCACTAACTGTAAATCCCTCTGGTTAAGAACAACTAATAAATTACTAATATGTACAAATGTAATCTGTAATTCAGTGGACCCTGACTGTAAATCTGACCTAAACTATAAACTAACTTTAGGTTGTCCTCCTGGCAATAACACAGAGGTAAACAAATTACAAACTAAATATGTATAGACAATAACACAGAGCAACAAATTACAAACTAAATATGTATAGACAAATACATGATCAATTCTATAAACATTGATCAATTTCAAATCACGTACAGTGTGTAATCAAGTCTCCGTATAAATGCACCTGTCACGCCCTGGTCAAAGTATTTTGTGTTTATCTTTATGTATTTGGTCAGGCCAGGGTGTGGCATGGGGTTTTTGTAATTGTGGTGTGTTTGTCTTGGGGTTTTGGTGGTGGTATTGGGATTGTAGCTTAGTGGGTTGTCTAGCAAAGTCTATGGCTGTCTGGAGTGGTTCTCAATCAGAGGCAGGTGCTTATCGTTGTCTCTGATTGGGAACCATATTTAGGCAGCCATATTCTTTGAGTTTGTCGTGGGTGATTGTCCTTAGTGTCCTATGTGTACTCTCTGTTAGTTTGCACCAGATAGGCTGTTTCGGTTTCATTTATTGTAAGTTCGTGTTTCTTTGTTGTATTAAACATGGATCGCAATCGACAGGCTGCAGTTTGGTCCGACTCTCCTTCATCACCACTAGAAAACCGTTACAGAATCACCCACCAACCAAGGACCAAGCGGCGTGGTAAACAGAGGCAGCAGGAGCAACAGCAGCAGCAGCAAAGGCAGCAGCAGGAGAAGCAACAGAGGCAGCAGCAGCATTGGGAGAGGCTGCACTCTTTGGATAAATGGACTTGGGAGGAGATCCTTGACGGACAAGGACCCTGGGCAGAGCCATGGATGGAATTGGAGCTGTCGGCGAAGCAGAGTGCTGAGTCTGAGAGTGTGGAGGATGTATTGGACAGAGTAGAAAGAAAGGTGTGGGCTTGGCATAGCATGCACGGCATACCAGTGCCAGCACCACGCATCAGGCCTACAGTGCGTCCCACCTGTTCAGCGCAGCCAGAGCCTTTCTCCTCTCCTGCGCGGCCGGAGTCTCCCGCCTGTTCAGCGCAGCCAGTCTACAAGGAGCTGCCAGTCTGCAAGGAGCTGCCGGTCTGCACGGAGCTGTCAGTCTGCACGGAGCTGCCAGTCTGCACGGAGCTGCCAGTCTGCATGGAGCTACCAGTCTGCAAGGAGCTGCCAGTCTGTAAGGAGCTGCCAGTCTGCACGGAGCCGCCAGAGCTGCCAGTCTGTAAGAAGCCGCCAGAGCTGTCAGCCTACATGGAGCAGCCAGAGCTGTCAGTCTGCATGAAGCAGCCAGAGATTTCAGTCTGCATGGAGCAGTCAGTCTGCATGGAGCAGCCAGTCTGCAAGGAGCTGTCAGTCTGCAAGGAGCTGTCAGTCTGCAAGGAGCTGTCAGTCTGCAGCTGCCAGTCTGCACGGAGCTGCCAGTCTGCACGGAGCTGCCAGTCTGCACGGAGCTGCCAGTCTGCACGGAGCTGCCAGTCTGTAAGGAGCTGCCAGTCTGCACGGAGCCGCCAGAGCTGTCAGCCTACATGGAGCAGCCAGAGCTGTCAGTCTGCATGAAGCAGCCAGAGATGTCAATCTGCATAGAGCTGTCAGTCTGCATGGAGCTGTCAGTCTGCAAGGAGCTGTCAGTCTGCAAGGAGCTGTCAGTCTGCACGGAGCTGTCAGTCTGCACGGAGCTGTCAGTCTGCACGGAGCTGTCAGTCTGCAAGGAGCTGCCAGGCTGCAAGGAGCAGCCAGTCAGCACGGAGCCGCCAGAGCTGTCAGTCTGTAAGAAGCCGCCAGAGCTGTCAGCCTATATGGAGCAGCTAGTGCCGCCAGTCTGCCCAGCGCCGCCAGTGCCCCCGTCTGCCCAGCGTCACCAGTCTGCCCAGCGCCGTCAGTCTGCCCAGCACCGCCAGTCTGCCCAGCACCGCCAGTCTGCCCAGCGTCGCCAGTCTGCCCAGCGCCGCCAGATCTGCCAGTCAGCCAGACTCTTCCAGATCTGCCAGTCAGCCAGACTCTTCCAGATCTGCCAGTCAACCAGACTCTTCCAGATCTGCCAGTCAGCCAGACTCTTCCAGATCTGCCAGTCAACCAGACTCTTCCAGATCTGCCAGTCAACCAGACTCTTCCAGATCTGCCAGTCAACCAGACTCTTCCAGATCTGCCAGTCAACCAGACTCTTCCAGATCTGCCAGTCAACCAGACTCTTCCAGATCTGCCAGTCAACCAGACTCTTCCAGATCTGCCAGTCAACCCAGACTCTTCCAGATCTGCCAGTCAACCAGACTCTTCCAGATCTGCCAGTCAGGATCCGCCAGACTCTTCCAGATCCGCCAGTCAGCCAGGGATCTGCCAGAACTGCCAGTCAGCCAGGATCCGCCAGTCTGCCAGGATCCGCCAGTCGGCCAGGATCCGCCAGTCGGCCAGGATCCGCCAGAACTCCGCCAGTCTGCCAGGATCTGCCAGTCAGCCAGGATCCGCCAGTCTGCCAGGATCCAGTTAGATCCGCCATTCAGCCAGGATCCGCCAGTCTGCCAGGATCCGCCAGTCTGCCAGGATTCCCAGAATCCGCCAGTCTGCCAGGATCCGCCAGTCTGCCAGGATCCGCCAGTCGGCCAGTGCCAGTCTGCCAGGATCCGCCAGTCTGCCAGGATCCACCAGTCAGCCAGGATCCGCCAGAACTGCCAGTCTGCCAGGATCCGCCAGTCTGCCAGGATCCGCCAGTCTGCCAGGATTCGCCAGAACTGCCAGTCGGCCAGGATCTGCCAGTCGGCCAGGATCTGCCAGTCGGCCAGGATCTGCCAGTCTGCCAGGATCTGCCAGTCTGCCAGGATCAGTTAGATCCGCCATTCAGCCAGGATCCGCCAGTCTGCCAGGATCCGCCAGTCTGCCAGGATCCGCCAGTCTGCCAGGATCCGCCAGTCTGCCAGGATCCGCCAGTCTGCCAGGATCCGCCAGAAGTGCCAGTCTGCCAGGATCCACCAGTCAGCCAGGATCCGCCAGTCTGCCAGTCTGCCAGGATCCGCCAGTCTGCCAGGATCCGCCAGTCTGCCAGGATCCGCCAGTCTGCCAGGATTCGCCAGAACTGCCAGGATCGCCAGAACTGCCAGTCGGCCAGGATCTGCCAGTCGGCCAGGATCTGCCAGTCGGCCAGGATCTGCCAGTCGGCCAGGATCTGCCAGTCGGCCAGGATCAGTTAGATCCGCCATTCAGCCAGGATCCGCCAGTCTGCCAGGATCCGCCAGTCTGCCAGGATCCGCCAGTCTGCCAGGATCCGCCAGTCTGCCAGGATCCACCAGTCAGCCAGGATCCGCCAGAAGTGCCAGTCAGCCAGGATCTGCCGGAACCACCAGCCAGCCAGGAGCTGGTAGATCTATCTACCTGCCTGAGCTTCCTCTCACTCCTGAGCTTCCTCTCACTCCTGAGCTTCCTCTCACTCCCGAGCTTCCTCTCACTCCCGAGCTTCCTCTCACTCCCGAGCTTCCTCTCACTCCCGAGCTTCCTCTCACTCCCGAGCTTCCTCTCACTCCCGAGCTTCCTCTCACTCCCGAGCTTCCTCTCACTCCCGAGCTTCCTCTCACTCCCGAGCTTCCTCTCACTCCCGAGCTTTCTCTCACTCCCGAGCTTTCTCTCACTCCCGAGCTTTCTCTCACTCCCGAGCTTCCCCTCAGTCCCGAGCTGCCTTAGTCCGGAGCTGTCCTTCAGTCCCGATCTGCTCCTCAGTCCAGTGGGGTTCTGGGTGAGGACTACTAGGCCATGGTCGGCGGCGAGGGTGGACTATCCAGGGACGAAGGGAGAGGGGACTAAGACATTAAATGAGTGGGGTCCACGTCCCGCGCCGGAGCTGCCACCATGGACAGACGCCCACCCGGACCCTCCCTAATGTTTTGAGGTCCGTTCGGGAGTCCGCACCTTAGGGGGGGGGTTCTGTCACGCCCTGGTCAAAGTATTTTGTGTTTATCTTTATGTATTTGGTCAGGCCAGGGTGTGGCATGGGGTTTTTGTAATTGTGGTGTGTTTGTCTTGGGGTTTTGGTGGTGGTATTGGGATTGTAGCTTAGTGGGTTGTCTAGCAAAGTCTATGGCTGTCTGGAGTGGTTCTCAATCAGAGGCAGGTGCTTATCGTTGTCTCTGATTGGGAACCATATTTAGGCAGCCATATTCTTTGAGTTTGTCGTGGGTGATTGTCCTTAGTGTCCTATGTGTACTCTCTGTTAGTTTGCACCAGATAGGCTGTTTCGGTTTCGTTTATTGTAAGTTCGTGTTTCTTTGTTGTATTAAACATGGATCGCAATCGACACGCTGCAGTTTGGTCCGACTCTCCTTCATCACCACTAGAAAACCGTTACAGCACCTGCACTGTGATAGTCTCAGAGGTCCGTTAAAAGTGCAGAGAGCATCATGAAGAACAAGGAACACACCAGGCAGGTCCGAGATACTGTCGTGAAGAAGTTTAAAGCCGGATTTGGATACAAAAAGATTTCCCAGGCTTTAAACATCCCAAGGAGCACTGTGCAAGCGATAATATTGAAATGGAAGGAGTATCAGACCACTGCAAATCTACCAAGACCTGGCCGTCCCTCTAAACTTTCAGCTCATACAAGGAGAAGACTGATCGGAGATGCAGCCAAGAGGCCCATGATCACTCTGGATGAACTGCAGAGATCTACAGCTGAGGTGGGAGACTCTGTCCATAGGACAACAATCAGTCATATATTGCACAAATCTGGCCTTTATGGACGAGTGGCAAGAAGAAAGACATTTCTTAAAGATATCCATAAGAAGTGTCGTTTAAAGTTTGCCACAAGCCACCTGGGAGACACACCAAACATGTGGAAGAAGGTGCTCTGGTCAGATGAAACCAAAATTGAACTTTTTGGCAACAATGCAAAATGTTATGTTTGGCGTAAAAGCAACACAGCTCATCACCCTGAAAACACCATCCCCACTCTCAAACATGGTGGTGGCAGCATCATGGTTTGGGCCTGCTTTTCTTCAGCAGGGACAGGGAAGATGGTTAAAATTGATGGAGAGATGGATGGAGCCAAATACAGGACCATTCTGGAAGAAAACCTGATGGAGTCTGCAAAAGACCTGAGACTGGGACGGAGATTTGTCTTCCAACAAGACAATGATCCAAAACATAAAGCAAAATCTACAATGGAATGGTTCAAAAATAAACATATCCAGGTGTTAGAATGGCCAAGTCAAAGTCCAGACCTGAATCCAATCGAGAATCTGTGGAAAGAACTGAAAACTGCTGTTCACAAATGCTCTCCATCCAACCTCACTGAGCTCGAGCTGTTTTGCAAGGAGGAATGGGAAAAATTTTCAGTCTCTCGATGTGCAAAACTGATAGAGACATACCCCAAGCGACTTACAGCTGTAATCGCAGCAAAAGGTGGCGCTACAAAGTATTAACTTAAGGGGGCTGAATAATTTTGCACGCCCAATTTTTCAGTTTGATTTGTTAAAAAAGTTTGAAATATCCAATAAATGTCGTTCCACTTCATGATTGTGTCCCACTTGTTGTTGATTCTTCACAAAAATACAGTTTTATATCTTTATGTTTGAAGCCTGAAATGTGGCAAAAGGTCGCAAAGTTCAAGGGGGCCGAATACTTTCGCAAGGCACTGTAAGTGTGAACTATATGCCTACTGAACTTTAGAGTGAGAGTGGTATATATTTATGGAGACACAGAATTGGTGACTGTAACTGTGCTGCAACAATTTAATGACGTTTTTGTGCCGACATTTACTGGTATAAGCCATCATCAACTGGTTTTGAGAGTTCGTCAATTCTTCAGTTATTCTAAATTCACGAACGCACCCTTGGTGTCATTCCAACTGAGTGGACAAAACATTAAGAACACCTGCTCTTTCCATGACATAGACTGAAAAGGTGAATACAGGTGAAAGCTATGACCCCTTATTGATGTCAATCCGTGGACTGTATATGAAGCGGAGGAGACAGGTTAAGGCTTGAGACAGTTGAAACATGGATTGTGTATGTGTGCCATTCAGAGGGTGAATGGGCAGGACAAAATATTGAAGTGCCTTTGAGAGGGATATGGTAGTAGGTGCCAAGCGCATCGGTTTATGTAAAGAATGGCAACGCTGCTGGGTTTTTCACATGTATCAAAAATTGCCCACCACCCAAAGGACATCCAGCCAACTTGACACAACTGTGGGAAGCACTGAAGTCAACATGGGCCATCAACCCCTCGTAGAGTCCATACCCTGACGAATTGAGGCTGTTCTGAGGACAAAAGGGGGGTTGCAACTCAATATTAGGAAGGTGTTCCTAACCTGTTCTATAGTCAGTGAATAACTTCACAACGTTTTCGTTTTGAATTTCATTTAATATCTCATGTTGTTCTTGTCTATTACTGTTCTGTACTTTGTCATGTATTTGTACATTTTATGTGGACCCCACAAAGAGTAGTTGCTGGTTGTGCAGTAGCTATTGAGGATCCTAATAAACTAAACTAAAGTCACACACTTACCCCTCAAACACACACACACAGACATTGTTCCATTCATATCTTTCCCCTCCACCAAGAGATCTACTACAAATCCCCCTCTCTCCTCTCCAGTCGCACATTCCTTTCCTGTTATTCCCATACCACAGCACCAAGGCCAGGTGCCCCCCTCCACTCAAACATGATGTAATTCCATGGTAATGCAGCAGATCAAACAAGCGCAAGGCACTGCAGACCTGCCCAGACATGCGCCGGAAGACCTGTAACTCACACACACACAGGCAGAAACACAAAGTGCGCACACACAAACACACACTTACACAGGTAGAACACACACACTTTCAAAGGCAGAACACAAGCACACACATCAAATATCCTCTACTCCTGTGGTATACTGTAGTATTTACTGTAGAGTTTTTGCGTACATTACTGTAGTATTTGATATAGTGTTTTTGTGGACATGTCTGTAGTATATTGTAGTCACACATGCTGACTAGGGTTAACTAATGTAGCAGATATACCTGACTATTACTGTTTAACGTAGAGTTGATTGACGCACCAGTGCGTCAATCAGAGTCGCATAATAAATCAAAAATCCCCATTAAAATATATCAGTTTAAGCTAGAGACATCTGTTATTTTGCATTGGATGCTTCTCAATCCACCGCATCCAATGATGTCCTACTTCCGCATCTTGTATTTGTATTTATTTTGTTATTTAACCTTTATTTAACTAGGCAAGTCAGTTAAAGAACAAATTATTATTTACAATGACGGCCTACCATGGTCAAACCTGGATTACGCTGGGCCAATTGTGTGCCACCCTATAGGACTCCCAATCACAGCTGGATGTGATGCAGCCTGGATTTGAACCAGGGACTACAGTGACACCTCTTGCACTGAGATGCAGGGCCTTAGACCGCTGCGCCACTCAGGTGAAAGGTGGCAGAGCTACCGCTGTGTATGTCAGACCATAAGACATCATGAAAATCGGTCTTCTTACAACGAAGTAGTAACCTAACAGTAGTGTTTTTCTGGACATGACTGTAGTATACTACCACTATCTGGGTATGTATTATTGTTTACGTGATTTTATACTGGTAAAGCTAAAAGGAACTACCAGTTGGATGGGCCTCGCCATAACCCTCACCTCAACCTCAATCAGTTACAATCTTGTAGCTGTAGAATGTTGTTTGACAGGCTCAGTGATCCCCTGTGCTCCCTTATTAGGGGAGGACATGCAGGAAATGTATAAAAGCACCCTTTGGTCATGTTCAGACGAGAGCGCTGTCCTGGGAAGGTCCTTTGTGTGGTTAGGCGGTACGGTGGTGTTGCAGTTGGTTGATTTCTATGAGCAACCATTTTGTGACCAGGTTGTCTTGAAGACATGTTTAGGGTGTGGTCAGTTGCTCTCATGGTATGTGTTGAGTTTGACCATCAGTGAGTTAATTCATGTGACAATATTCAAGGCGTTCATTATGTAAAGCCACTGAAATAATGTTCTTTTGTTTTCAGTTTGTTTAGATAGGCTTGCAGGTTTAAGATCCAGGTAGTTTATTGGCAGCACCCTCCGGTGGTTAACTGTTCTTTCTTTTCTACCATCAGAATTCCAGGATTGTTTGTCACTGTTTTGAATCCCTGTGAATGCCCTGCATTTCAGAAATCTATCTAGTGGAAGTAAGAGATCTAAGAAGTCATTTTAGTGTAGTCTTCCTAATGTGTGTAATTTATCTGTCAAACCACCTAATCCACTAAGCTTTAATAAATGTTGCTTGTTCTTGACACACTGAGTGCACAAAACATTAGGAACACTTTCTTTGTATTGAGTTGCACCCCCTTTTGCCCTCAGAACAACCTCAATTCGTCGGGGCATGGACTCGACAAGGTGTCAAAAGCGTTCGACAGGGATGCCGGCTCATGTTGACTCCAATGCTTCCCACAGTTGTCAAGTTGGGTGGATGTTATTATTTATACACACGGGGAAACTGTTGAGCGTGAAAAACCCATCAGCCTTGCAGTTCTTGACACACTGGAACTGGTGCGCCTGGCATCTACTACCATGCCCATTCAAAGGCACTGACATATGTTTTCTTGCCCATTCACCCTCTCAATGGCACACACACACAATCCATGTCTAAATTGTCTCAAGGCTTAAAAATCCTTCTTTAACCTGTCTCCTCCCCTTCATCGATATTAGGAAGGTGTTTTTAATGTTTTGTATTCCACAGTATACCACAAAATTAAGCACTAAAGGGTTGAGGGTGATACTACAGTATGTACTATAGTATTCTACAGTATACTACTAAATATTATAGTAAGCACTACACAATCGAGGGATAGTACAGTTTGTAGCATAGAATTCTCCTGTATACTACAAGTCTATAGTGAGCATTACATGGTCGAGGGATACTACAGTGCATAGTATTCTCCAGTATACTACACAATTATAAAGGAAACTACATGATTGAAGGATACTACAGTGTGTAGCATAGTATGTACAGTAAACTATAAAATCCTAATGTAGGTACACCACATGATCAAGGGATAGCGGCACTTAGCCTAGTGGTTAAGAGCATTGGGCCAGTACTATTTTTAAAATTATGGTGGTGACCCCATACTCGTCCTCTTTTGTCATATGAGGAGTGCACACACTCCCCCTCCACACACACATCAATACTTTTCTACTGGCTGGGCAGACATAGTTGAAGAGTTTCATTCCAAAACGCTATACATACATTTTGTGAAATGTTGGTCAATTTGATTTTATTGTTTAAATAACTTATAAAAGAGATTGGTGTGTTTTTTTCACCATTTAACCATGGAATGGGGTCGTTCAGAGAGACAAATAATCATGTTTTGCAGCAAAATGCCACCTCACTCTAAGAGGAATAAGTAGTACTGCTAGGTTTTACACAGTCGAATGTAATAAATAACTACATATTTAACACACAATTGTACAAATTATACATGTGTAACATTAATATTAATATAAAATAATAATATAAATAATGAATCAATAGAGTAATATGAGATCTGTATGTAATATATTATACTTGACATTAGTAATTTAGCAGATGCTCTTTTTCAGAGCTACTTAGTGCATACCTCTTAAAAGAAAGCTAGGTGAGACAACATATCACAGTCAAATATAAGGAATATGAACATTCCATTCCAGCTAAACAATATAGTGTTTTGCATGAAATACCATTTAAAACAAAATCTATTAATAAAAGATCTGAGAATGGTAATATTCTACACACGAAGGTACACACACGAAGGTACCTAGGAGCAATAATTTCTGATGAAATACAACTGAAAAATTGGTGGATATAACGTTTTGGAATGAAACTCCTGTTGAGTACACACATCTGGGAGCACACACACACACACACACACACACACACACACACACACACGGGTGCTGGGGGTGTGGCCCAGCCTCTGTGGTGAAATGGCAACACGGCAGCACCCCCATAGAGGACGTATTTGTGATGTTGCAATAACACAAAACAAAAATCTGTTGCATTACTAATATAAATGATAACGGGACCGGGGTAGGGGAGAGAAAAAACACATGGGATATTTACTGTATATACTGAACAAAAATATAATCGCAACGTAAAGTGTTGTTCCCATGCCTAGTTAAATTAAGGTTAAATAAAATTTCAATAAAAAATGTGTTGGTCTCATGTTTCATGAGCTGAAATAAAAGATCACAGAAACGTTTGGGACGGCGGGTAGCCTAGTGGTTAGAGCACTGGACCAGTAACCGAAAGATGGCTAGATCTAATCCCCGACCTGACAGTAAAAATCAGTCATTCTGTCCCTGAACAAGGTAGTTAACCCACTGTTAAGAATGTGTTCTTAACTGACTTGCCCAGTTAAATATATATATATATATATATGTTTTTCCATATTCATTGCCAAGATAATCCATCCACCTGACCGGTGTGGCATATCAAGAAGCTGATTAAACAGCATGACCATTACACAGGTGCACCTTGTGCTGGGGACAATAAAAGGCCACTCTAACATGTGCAGTTTTGTCACACAACACAATGCCACAGATTTGAGGGAAAGTGCAATTGGCATGCTGACTGGAGGAATGTCCACCAGAGCTGTTGCCAGAAAATGTCATTTTTCTACCATATGCCGACTCCAACGTCATTTTAGAGAATTTGGCAGTATTTCCAACCGGCCTGAAAACCGCAGACCACATGTAACCACGACAGCCCAGGACCTCCACATCCGGATTCTTCACCTGCGGGACTGTCAGCAACCCGGATAGCTGATGAAACTGTGGGTTTCACTGTGGGCTCACCTTCGATGGCCACTGGCACGTTTGAGAAGTGTGCTCTTCACGGATGAATCACGTTTTCAATTGTACCGGGCAGATGGCAGACGGCGTGTACACCTTCGTGTGTGTGAGCGGTTTGCTGATGTCAACATTGTTGACAGAGCGCCCCATGGTGGGGTTGTAGTATGGGCAGGCATATGCTACGGACAACGAACACAATTGCATTTTATCGACGGCAACTTGAATGCACAGAGATTCCGTGATGAGATCCTGAGGCCCATTGTTGTGCTATTCATCCACTGCCATCGGATAATAATGCATGGCCCCATGTCTAAATCACGTCCAAAGAATTTTATTAGCCACAGGTGGACTCCAATCAAGTTGTAGCGAAATCTCAAGGATGATCAAAGGAATTTGAAGGCACCTGAGCAAAATGTTGAGCGTCATAGCAAAGGGCTGTGAATACTTACAGTACCAGTCAAAAGTTTGGACACACCTGCTCATTCAAGGGTTTTTCTTTATTTTTACTATTTTCTACATTGTAGAATAACAGTGAAGACATCAACATTCCGAAATAACACATAGAGGATCATGTAGTAACCAAAAAAGTGTTAAACAAATAGTAGCCACCCTTTGCCTTGATGACAGCTTTGCACACACTTGGCATTCTCTCAACCAGCCTCCACAATCCCCCGACCTCAACCAAATTGAGATGGTTTGGGATAAGTCAGACCGCAGGGTGAAGGAAAAGCAGCCAACAAGTGCACAGCATAAGTGGGAACTCCTTCAAGACTGTTGTAAAAGCATTCCAGGTGAAGCTGGTTGAGAGAATGCCAACAGTGTGCAAAGCTGTCTTCAAGGCAAAGGGTGGCTATTTGAAGAATCTCAAATATAAAATATATTTAGATTTTTTGAACACTTTTTTCGTTACTACATGATTCCATATGTGTTATTTCATAGTTTTGATGCCTTCACTATTACTCTACAATGTAGAAAATAAAGAAAAACTCTTGAATGAGTAGGTGTTGTACAAATCTGTCATTCTGCCCCTGAACAGGCAGTTAACCCACTGTTCCTAGGCCGTCATTGAAAATAAGAATTTGTTCTTAACTGACTTGCCTAGTTAAATAAAGGTAAAATATAAAAAATTGTGACTTTTTCACAATAGCCCTACAGCTGCCTAGGTGCAGTACACCACTTTAATTTGTCATTAACCTGAACAAGACAGATGAATATAAATGAATATAAACTCAATGAACCATGGGAAACATCTGATGGTGTAGGCCTATGTATGCCATCTAATGACTATTCTGTGGGCACATTTTTTTTTTGTAAAAAGGCGGAACATTTAAAATGATGCCAGATAACAAAAAAACATACTTCTTAACTTGTTTGTAGACTTTTCTATCTTTTTGTGGGAAGTTTCACTTACCAAATGGACACACTTTGGAATTACTCTAAAAGTCGGTCTCTCTCTAAATCAGTGAAAATACTACTTGACACAGAAGTGTGTGTACTGTGCCTTCAGAAAGTAATAGCACCCCGAGACTTTTCCACATTTTGTTGTGTTAGTCTGAATTTAGTCTACTTTTTTCAGTAGTAGACTAGAGTGATTTTGAGATATCCACAATAAATGGTTCAGTTCTTCTTCTTCTTTTTCAGTGGGACAAGACAGTTTTACTAATTGTGACAAGTTGTGAGTTCCAAGTTTTACATTCAATGCGCTAACAGTAGTTTCTGCTCTGACAGACTACACTAAGGCAATGCAGAGAATACAGACTGCATAAAGCACAGCATTGCCATCTAGTGGTAGCCTTAAAGAATGGATGGGTGGATATTGTCTATGCTCTAAAAGTATAGCCCTATGGTAGACCCTGGGCTACTTCATGACATTTTGTTCTCAAAATAACTCCTCCCTGGTCATAGCCGTGGGAAGTAGGGGTGCTGAGGGTAAAAAATAAAATAAAATCTCACAAAAGTGGTGCACTAGGCCTTGACTAGCGGACCAATATAGATGTCTGTCCGGGGGACAAAAACATGTCTTCAGCATCTCTGGTAGTTGTATAATTAAGAACAGTATCTTGCAGGATTCAATAGTTGGAATTGTAAGAGTTGTTGCCCTGTCCTTTTCTCTGTGATTGTCATTCTATTGGAATCCAGAAAGAACAAAACCCTGTCCTTAAACATTCATATTAAAAGGTGCAAAGACAAAGTACACAAAACATCCACATGAAATTAAATATGTTTCTTGTTCAAATAACATGGAAAACAACCACTTTCTGTGCAGTATTAATTTACAAGCTACATAATGTAAATGAACTACAGATCCTGGGTTATAATAGTACAGCTGTCTTATCCTATGTTCATAAGGCATTCATAAGTTATATTCTTCAAGAATCAACGAGCATATATTACTAATTGAAATGATCATTGAACAGCAGGAAATATTGCAGATTGTGAATTTAATTTAGCTAGCCTTCTTGGTTCACAAAATTGTTGGCTAGGAGGCCATAGTTATGTTCTACAACCACAACATTGCCAGAACAGTTCTAAAACGTTCATAAGTTCAATATTAGGTCATAACCTTATTACCACATTAAGAGAACATTATTGTAGGAACCAGTGGAGGCTCTTCAGAGGAGGAAGGGGAGGACCATACTCAGTGAATTTCATTTTTTTTTTATAGTGAAACATTAAAAAAGTAATCCTTTTAGATAAAACTATACTACATATAGTCACATCACTCTGTAGGGTAGCACCATCTACGTCTACAACTTAATGTAACCATCATGAAAACAACCGTAATTCACAATAGCGACACACAGAAACAATGTTACCGTAAAAGTTTTGAAAGAACGATGAAGCTTTTCAATGTTTTTTCAATGTCCTTTTGTATTTATAGTTGTTCTGTACAGGTACAGTCTGACAACCAGACCTGGTAAGTAACCATCCTTGAAGGCAGCCTGGTGTCACTTGAATTAGGTGAAACAGTCTCTTGTTGAGCATTGTCTGGCAGTAGACTGCTTTCTCTTCTTTCAAGAGAGGCAGGTATAGTGCCTTTTGTTGGGGTAGGATCTGCTTGGAGGTGGCGATGGTTGTGTCATAGTGTTCCTCCATTCTGCGTCTCGATGATGTAAGACCTGGGTGTGGTTCTTTCACCTCTTACCACTGCAGGTGGCATCCACTCCTTTTGGTGATAGAGCTTGGAGAGCAAGGTTTGTCCCAGTAGTAGCAACTATAAAGGTCTCGACGTTGGTTGTAGTAGAAGGCTTAATTGCTCTTTACCTTGATGTGTTTTTTGTTGGGCAACATCGGTTTCTCTCCAACATCGGTTGCAGGTTTCTCTCCAAGGTTGGGAGTGTCGTTCTGATTTTTCTACCCATGAGGATCTCGGCTGGGCTCGCTCCTGTTGTTGTGCCCGGGGTTGACCTGTAGCACATGAGAGTAACCAGAGGGTCTTTCTGCTTCAGAATTCGGTCTGCACTGCCCTTTCTGTGTAAGCATTACACTGAGGGTTGTGGGGGCTGGAGGTAATGTGCTTACAGTCAAGCTGCTTTGCCATTTCTTGGAAGTCGGAACTTGATAATTGAGGCCCATTGTCACTAATGATCTCATCTCTAATGCCATACCTTACCAAGGTTCGTTTCAGCTTTAGGTTGTTGGCATATGTCATATCTCTATGAACCTTGAGTAGTAGTCTGATGTGATCAGATAGTTTGGTTTGTTATGCTGACATAGGTCCAGTGCCATTTTATCCATGGCCTGTCGGGGAGCGGCATGGAGATTAGTGTCTCCTTTAGCAGTGCCTTTTTAAGACTGTCATGACCTTTCTCTTAATCTCTGATGAGATCCCCTATACTGAGGCGTTGGCCCACTCTCTGCATTTAGTCAGAACTTGATGTCCATTGTGTATTCTATCAAGAATGTCTGCCCTCAGTGTCTGTGGTACTAGTATGTGGTTCCGCCTTGTGACTATACCATTGTGCTCTGACAGTTCATTTTCACTGGGAAAAACTGTGAACGGGGTTTTACTCACATGTTCAGGCCAGCCTGACCTGATGTACTTGTTCACCGTCTGTAGTCTATCATCTGCGGCGGTGGCAACTCTGATGCTCTCCATTTTTGTCTTTGTAGCAGGTATGCTGTTGATGACAGCTGCAACGTAACACTCCACGACCACGGTTTTGCCTGGTGCATACTCCACTCTGCTTTTGAACCTCATACGCCGCATGAGTAGTCTCTGGCACAGTAAAGGAACATTATCCAAGTATTTGCTGTTCATTTGTGGGACCAAGGGCTTGTGATCTCTCGCCACCTTGAAGTCATCCAGGCCGTACAGGTATTTCTCAAACTACTCAAAGGCCCAAACACTTGCCAGACACTCCTTTTCTATCTTGGTGTATCTGATTTCCGATTCCGAGCCGCCTGGAGCAGTATGCCGCTGGTTTCCCCTCCTCTCCATGGAGCTATATTAGTACACCACCAAGCTCATAGCTGCTTAGGTCTGCTGAGACTGCGGTGGTTCTGTTGCTGTCGTAGAACGTCAGGACTGGGGAAGTCGTCAGAAGCTCTTTGAGGCACTGGAACGCTGCCTGCTGTGTGTGATCCCATGTCCACGCCACCTTTGACCTCAGGAGATCATGCAGTGGTAGAAAGGTTGGGGATATAATTACCTAGGTACTTAACCATCCCAAGAACTCTCTTCAGCTCCTGCACATTATCTGGTTGGGAAAGCTGCCTGATGGCCTCCACTTTCTCTTGATCAGACCTGACTCCTGATGGGTCGAGGTGTTCCAGGAAGTGTTATTGTGTTTGCCTGAGGACACACTTTTCTCTGTTCTATTTTAGTCCGATTGACTAGATCTTCTGCAGGACCCTCTTTAGTTGCTCGTTGTGCTCCTCCATGGTATTTGCATATACAGTACCAAAATATCATAAATAAAAACGGTAACTCCCTCTAGACCTTGCACTGTCTCCGCGCTCGAGATTCTAAACGACAGGCAGCGGAAACAGTACCTGACAAAAGGTGTAATGAAGGATGCCAACTTTCTGCTGTCGCTCTGTAGGGGTATTTGCCAGAACACACTTGCCACATCCAATGATGAGAATACTTTGGCTCCGCTCAGCTTTGCGATTATCTCTTCAGAGGTGGACGAGCCGTTCCCTTTTCACGCTTCATTAAGCTTTTTCAAACTCACACATATACACACGAACATTTTGCTTCAGGACAGGCACCATGGGTGCACACCAATCTGTTGTCTGTGACACCTTCTCCACAATGTCATTCTTCTCCATCATGCACTTTCACCTTCTGCATCAGTGGCATTGGGACCCTGTGTGCTATGTGCACTGCATATGGCTGTGTGTTCTCTTTGTTGTATTTTCACTAGCATCGGCTCCAGTGTAAAACCTTTTATTTCACAGGTATTGCACAAATGAGAAAATGCACTGTCCATTGGTCATCACTCCTATCAGCATTGCTAACGGATCCCAAGAAATGACATCTGGTCATCATTTTCTGTAACACTGATTTTGTGGGACATTCTTTCCCAATGTCCTGTTTTCTGACACTGGTTGCATATCGACTTAAAAGCTGGACATCTTTCCTGCTTTTATGTTGCATTTTCCCACACCGGCTGCATTTTCCTTCTGCACGCTCCGTGTCCCTTGAATCTCTGTTCACATTGCATTTTGTGTGTCATTTTGCATTCTTGTTATGCCCCTGTGCAATCTCCTGCACAGCCACACAGCTTCTCCCTGCTGGCTTACTTGCATTCTAACCTTCTCTGAATGACGAAATGTCTGTATAGTAGTTGCCAATGTGAGATCTGCCATTAGAGATCTGCCATTAACTGCAGTTTGCGAGACAGTCCTTTATCCAGTATGCCAACTACAATTAGGTCTCAAATATGCTCATCTCTACTCGCACCATAAGTCACAATGCTCTGAGAGCTTGTAAAGTGCTCTGATAAATGTCTCTGCCTTGTCCCATGTCGCTGCACTTTTGTGTAAAAACAGGCACGTTCGTGAATACCACTCAGTTTGGGAAAAAAAGGTTTTGTTATATCTCCACATGACAATATCAAAGTCCGCTTTCTCGCCCTCTGATGCATGTTGAACAATCTGAAAATGTCCCTCACCTTTACAAGGTGTCGAAAGCATTCCACAGAAATGTTGTCCTATGTTGACTCCAATGCTTCCCACAGTTGCGTCAAGTTGGCTGGATGCCCTTTGGGTGGTGGACCATTCTTGTTGTGCATGAAAAACCCAGTAGCATTCCAGTTCTTGACACACAAACCGGTGCGCCTGGCACCTACTACCATACCCTGTATAAAGATTAAGATGAAGGATTAAGATTGAATCCTACTACACCTGCTCTGATGCTCGTCGGATGTGGCAGGGCTTTAAAACTATTACGGACTACAAATGGAAACCCAAACGCGAGCTGTCCAGTGACGCGATTCTACCAGACGAGCTAAATGACTTTAATGCTCGCTTCGAGGCAAGCAACACTGAAGCATGCACGAGAGCACCAGCTGTTCTGGATGGCTCTCGGTAGCCAATGTGAGCAAGACCTTTAAACAGATCAACAGTCACAAAGTCGAGGGGGCCAGGACTCAAAGCACGCGCCGACCAAGTGTCTTCACTGACATGTTCAAACTTTTCCCATCACCAACGAACTATAAAAGTCCAAACACACCAAGACAGTACCACAATCTTCATTCAGTGGGAGAGGATGAGATGGAAAAGAGAACATCAGGTTAAAATATTTAGCTTCCTCTTTTAAAATATCATTCGTAGAATGATAGATGTCTCCGTCTTCAGTAAGGAGTTTCTGCAAACAAAATTGTTAGCGTTCCTGTGTTGGAAATTCAGGAATAATTTTGTGCATTTTTCTCCATATCCCAACCAGTGTGCTTTATGTTTGTAATAGATTACATTAGATCGTTCTTGAAAAAGTTGCTCAAGTTCTTTTTGTTTTTCCTCTTATTTTGTATCTCTGTAGTATCATTTGTATTGCTCTCTACCTGTACTATTAGTTCATGGATTTCCCTTATTAGTCTTGTCTCTTTAGCCAGAAACTGATTTTTTATTGTTGATAAATATTTAATTGAATGACCTTACATTTAAAGGTATCCCAAACAATAAGGGGATTTGCTGAACCTATATTATACCTGGAATTCAGTTATAAATGATTTTGTCTTAGTTAAAAATAAGTTGTCCTCCAGCAAACTTTGATTACATTCCAATATCCCAAGTGGAAATTCTATAAGAGTTATGTGAATGCCAATTACATGATGATCCGATCTCATTCTGTCTCCTTTTAAAACTTTTTTAACCTTCGATGTAACAGAGAAAGAGACCAGAAAGTAGTCAAGACGACTAGCTTGATTAAGTCTCCTCCATGTATATCTCACTAGGTTGGGTTTTGTTAGTCTCCACATATCCACTATTTCTAATGTGTCCATAATATTTGTGATTTCTTTAAGGGCACGGTGATGATAGTTTGTAGAGTGATTTCCTTTATGGTCCATTGAGGTAGTTAACACTGTGTTATAGTCTCCTACAATAAAGATTAGATCATTTGTAGCCTGTAAGTTCAATAAATTGGTATAAATGTTTTCGAAGAAGTGTGGATCATCCTGATGTGGACAATATAGATTAATGAGCAAAATCTCTTTTTCGTCCACTTTCATATTCAAAAAGATCCATAAATAATTACCATTATAACTGGCTATACTTATTTCATCCCTTACCATAACTAGATACTAGTCTCAGTCTAAATTGACCATAATTAGTGCTTGTAAAGTTACTGCCATAAGAGATATTATGATCTTTAAATGAATCGAATAATTTCATCCTGCTCATCAAGTGGATTGGATATGACAGATTATGACCATGGCATATGCTTCAATGTTGGATTCTTTCTAAATTCCCTTTTAGTTATGTTTGGGCTATCTGAATTTACCAGCAGGACATTCTGAAACATCAATTTATGGAGAAGTTGCTGTCAAGACTGCAACAAGTCATCAACCAGTTACCTCTGGACTTAGATTACCTAAAATTCCTGTGCAGTCATTAGCTCATCCTCATTGAATATGTTGCTGATCAGGTTGATCTCCCACAGTAATCACAGATATACTAAGAGATGTATTCAATCTGTTAAAACTGAAGATGATGCACGCCCCATGCCATCTGTTGATCTGGAGGAAGTTGTTGGGGTCCATGGTTGCCCTAAACTTGGAATTTCTAGGGAAAAGCTGAAGACTTGATGCACGTCTGCCAGTTGCAGACACTTTGGAGTTTCCAAATGTACCATATTCTGAAGGATTGGAGGAATATGGTTTATCTGTCAGGGGGTCATACAGCAACATTACTGATCAAGAGCTAGACAACATTGTGACAACTGTCAAGACTAAGATGCCTTATGCTGCTGATCACATGGTCTGAGGACAGTTGGTGTCATTGGGCCTCCGTGTCCAGTGGTGCAGGATGAAAGCAGGGTCGGACTTTGCCATTCTGCCGCCGTAGGAGAGACCGCCACCCGCAAAACTAGAATAGTCCCATTAAGCAGAACAGAAAGGAGCGGTTCGGAACTGCACCAAAAAAAGATGTCCAAAAAGCGTCGGCCCATGCTCACTGAGGTGTAGCCTACAGTATGGCCTGAAATTCTATTTTATGAATACCCATCTATGTGTTAAGTCAACAGTGTGTAAAAAAACAAAGAACGACTTCTGGACAGGACCAAAAAATTACGTCCAAAAGACATCGGCTCGTGCTAACTGGGGTGTAAGGGTAGCGGACCATGTTGCCCGCAATCTAATTTTATGAATGCCCATCCAAGTTGTAGGCCTACCTTTTTATGAAACAGGCCATCACATTGGCTTTATTAGTCCTGATTCCTGTGACTAATATCAGCTATAAAACTTTATCAGGAGTTATCGCGAGCCTATTTGCAATGTCTTTACATAACAGGAAATGCAGAAGAATATTCTTTTTCACTATGATCAGCTTGTCAAAAATGTACAGATACAAACTTGAAATCACTGATCATGACAATGGGGTGAAACTCCTGGACAACAGTTGTGATTGTTCATTTTACTTTGACTTGTCCTGTTTTTAGGATATGTTGTTTGTTAACATGACGGCACAGTTTGTATTGAATGGACGCCATTTAGGTTAGGCTATTTGAGCAGAGAAACCTGCATGGTGTAAAAAGTACCATTACAATATACATTTTATCTCCAGCCTGTAGGCTATAGAAAAGGCCCCATACACTTTCTACCATTTCCTAAATCTGCTACATGATTTATGTTAGATCATTTTTTTTAACGGAAAGTTGGTGGAGCGCTGCAGAGATGCGTTTCTCCAACATTAACCTGGAGAGGCGCGCTGGGAATGAACAAGTCAAAATATTTTGCGCCCCTGCCTTTGACAAAGGGGGCACTGCTTATCAATGGGTGGCATCAGCGCTCACCTAAAGAGCCCATATGCCACTGGTTGAGAGAAACTGTTATTGTTTTTGAGCAGAATTATGTGAGGTTTTATGTGTTGCTGTCAGAGGTGCGTCTTGGTCAGAAAATGCGGCCTTCGTCAATCCGGCTGCCTAATCCTGCCTAATTAGTGGGCTGGCTGTGGATTAAAGCCTCTATGCATCTTGTGGATGCAGTTGGGATCCAGTCCCACACTATACAACTCAGGTGTGTGGTTCAAACCAGTTATTCCGTATGAGGCCCCCTCTCCTTGGTACATATAGATACCAATCATAAACTGATTAGGTATAGTAATTGTAGTTATTATTTACCAGTTTGTAGTACATAGTGAACATGTTCACCTGTTTTTGAAATGTATATTGTTAAATTCTTTGTGATTTTGTTTGTTTTGTAGGTACAACCTGGTCATTTTTGGGGAAGTTGATGGATTCTCAAGAAAGTTAACCTGTGCTAGATATCCACATCAATTTAATGAAAGGCATAAGGGAGGACCATTGTTTATATTACAGCTTAGGGGATGACTGTCATTCATATTCCATTTACCCAGCTCAATGTAACATCGATAGGTTTAGACTACTACATGATACTCAAATTTCCCCTATACCCATCATCAACCTAGCCTATGAATGACAGTTTACAGGGTAGGTTCACAGTTTGAGAGAAATTTGAGTAAGCAAGGTGACAGACGTTGACACATTCAATACCAACTTGCACAATCTTTCCAGCATCTAGCTGATCTAGGGTGTAATCATTAGTTGCAAACAAGAATTTCCACAACTTCAGGTATGTTTATCCCTGTTTCGTTCCATTTGCTTCCGTATAAGAAACATTTTAACAGAATTAACAGAATGAATACACCCCTGATCACACGCAAAAACAAAACTTTCATAGCAGCCACATAAAACAGCACGATCCCGTTGATCATTAGATTATTCCTTCTCGCATCTGCTCACTCTCCTCTTCTCACCTTTTCCATTCGTTTGTGGACTTCAGTGCACAAGACATTAGCTGTCTGTGACCAGGCTAAAAAACCTTTCCAAGCCAAATATTCATATAATAACTGCTATACACAGCCTACATCATCGTCACAATATTAGCTAATGTCAAGTCAACACAGCTACTAGAACTAACACGCTAGTAAACCTGCTACAATCATGCAGTACAGTTTAAAGTTAGCAAGCAGTTTAGTAGTTACACCGGCGGTCCCCGCTGGCAATTAATTAATAAAACCAAAAGATAACCTTGACTTGGTAGCGTTCCAGTGTTGGATAGCCATTACCAGCTAGGTAACATAGCATCCCTCTCTGTTTGAGCCGGGTGTATGAGTAGGCTAAACTAGCTAGCTGCATCCCCATGATATGCAACTTTTCAGGGAAGTTTGAAACCAATATACACAGGCAGTTAGAAAAGCCAAGACTAGCTTTTTCAAGCAGAAATTGAAACACAAACTCAAAAACGTTCTGGGACACCATAAAGTCCATGGAGAATAAGAACACCTCCTCCCAGCTACCCACTGCTCTGAGGATAGGAAACTCTATCACCACCGATAAATCCACTATAATTGAGACTTTTAATAAGCATTTTTCTACGTCTGGCCATGCTTTCCACCTGGCTACCTCTACCCCGGTCAAATGCACTGTACACCCCACAGCAACTCGTCCAAGCCTTCCCCATTTCTCCTTCTCCCAAATCCAGTCAGCTGATGTTCAAAACATGGACCCCTACAAATCAGCCAGGCTAGACAATCTGGACCCTTTCTTTCTAAAATTATCTTTATTTAAAAATTATCTGCCGAAATACAACTCTCCTTCCGTGGCCTCCAACTGCTCTTAAACACAAGTAAAACCAAATGCATGCTCTTCAACCGATCGTTGCCTACACCTGCCCACCCGGCCAGCATCACTACTCTGGACAGTTCTGACTTAGAATATGTGGACAACTACAAATACCTTGGTGTCTGGTTAGACTGTAAACTCTCCTTCCAGACTCACATCAAACATCTCCAATCCAAAGTTAAATCTAGAATTAGCTTCCTATTTCGCAACAAAGCAACCTTCACTCATGCTGCCAAACATACCCTCGTAAAACTGACCATCCTACCGATCCTCGACTTTGGCGATGTCATTTACAAAATAGCCTCCAATACCCTACTCAATAAATTGTATGCAGTCTATCACAGTGCCGTCCGTTTTGCCACCAAAGCCCCATATACTACCCACCACTGCGACCTGTACGCTCTCGTTGGCTGGCCCTCGCTTCATACTCGTCGCCAAACTCAATAGCTCCAGGTCAGCTACAAGACCCTGCTAGGTAAAGTCCCCCCTTATCTCAGCTCGCTGGACACCATAGCAGCACCCACCTGTAGCTCGCGCTCTAGCAGGTATATCTCTCTGGTCACCCCCAAAACCAATTATTTCCTTGGCCGCCTCTCCTTCCAGTTCTCTGCTGCCAATGACTGGAACGAACTAAAAAAATCTCTGAAACTGGAAACACTTATCTCCCTCACTAGATTTAAGCACCAGCTGTCAGAGCAGCTCACAGATTACTGCACCTGTACATAGCCCATCTATAATTTAGTCCAAACAACTACCTCTTTCCCTACTGTATTTATTTTGCTCCTTTGCACCCCATTATTTCTATTTCTTCTTTGCACATTCTTCCACTGCAAATCTACCATTCCAGTGTTTTACTTTCTATATTGTATTTACTTCGCCACTATGGCCTTTTTTTTGCCTTTACCTCGCCTATCTCAGCTCATTTGCTCACATCGTATATAGACTTATTTTTCTACTGTATTAATGACTGTATGTTTGTTTTACTTCATGTGTAACTCTGTGTTGTTGAATGTGTCGAACTGCTTTGCTTTATCTTGGCCAGGTCACAATTGTAAATGAGAACTTGTTCTCAACTTGCCTACCTGGTTAAATAAAGGTGAAATACAATTAATAAAAATAAAATTTGCTAGCTAAGTGAAAGTGAAACTTTAAAAAAAATACAAAATATAGCTAGCTCTTACTCTCCAGCTCTTTCTTCTCTTTCATTTTTGAATAAATTAATTTGTGGTCGAAGGGATCTACAAAATTCTTTGCCACATTGTGGATGTGATGACCGGAGTCTTCATCAATGTCAAGCAGGTTTGGACAGTGCATATGACAGATCCTTGTCTCGAGACCATTCTTGCTACCTCTCATGGCGCTAATCCATCATCATACTCTCCAGATTTTTCCATGGGATGTTATGGTCGAAGAAGTCGGAGAGTGCCCTCTCCAAGCAGACGGCATTCACCTAGATGACCTCCAGGGACTCCAAGTGCTCCACCACCACCTTTCTCGTGTCATCATGGTAGTAACTTGCCAGCATGGAGAGGACATTCAAACAAAATCAGGGTTTATTTGTGAAATGCACAGTAAACATATTGTGAGCGGAGCAAGTAATTGGGCGTCACTCTAAAGCGGGAAGGTGGAATAAACGAGTCAGGAGTAGGTTTTCTTGATTGAACACAGTTCTCTATTGAGGGCATTTGGGCAACACAAACACTCCAACATAATCAATGAAAATCTCCCAAGGACAAAACATACATCTTCTCCAGATCAAACAGGAACACAATACGATTAACTTTAAACTACAACAAAAGTCACGGGCTTATCACCGTCTTAAAGGTTCTTCATGGATAGCTCCTCTGTCTCGGTGGCCATCTTCCAGAGATCGTTTTTCCCCCCTTTCTCTGCTGGTTAATTGCCAGCTGTGCTTAATTGCCTCTGGCTACCTTGGATAGTAGCCCAACAAGGCATGGGAGACGTGAGCCCAGCCTGCCCTCTGGTGGTCCTTCAACATACCTTCCCCCTCAGGACCGAACCGGAGGGTCGGGCGCCAGACGCACCATCTTGATCGCGTTAGGACAGCGCGTCTGCATTCCCGTTCCTCGATCCGGCCCTGTGGATGACATGGAAAGAGAACGGTTATAAAGACAAAAACATCTGGCTATTCTGTAATTATTGTTTCTCTTACCAGCCATCCACGTGAGGGGTGCATGGTCAGTAACTAATGCAAACCTCCGACCCAGTAGGTAGTACCGGAGATAATCGAGGGCCCACTTAAAACCAGTCTAGGACACACGTCCCGCCAACGGAACCTCCCCCAACATTCCGCTGAAAAGGCAGCACGGGAAATTCAAAAATATTTTTGCGAAATATTTAACTTTCACACATTAACAAGATGTTTATCTTTCATTTGCTGTATTGGACTTGTTAATCTACCTATCGTGTCTGATTTTTAAAATGTTTTACAGTGAAAACACAACATATATTACTGTTAGATCACCACCAGATCCAAAAAAACAAACAGCCAATTTTCCCAGCCAAAGATAGTCACAAAAGCAGAATTAGAGATAAAATGAATCACTAACCTTTGATAATCTTCATCCGATGACACTCATAGGACATCATGTTACAAAATACATTTATGTTTTGTTCGATAATATGCATATTTATATCCATAAAACTCAGATTACATTGGCGCCATGTTCAGAAATGCCTCCAAAATATCCAGAGTAATTACAGAGAGCTACGTCATATAACAGAAATACTCACCATAAACGTTGACGAAAGATACATTTTACATATAATTAAAGATACTCTGGTTCTTAATGCAACCGCTGTGTCAGATTTTTTTTAAACTTTACGAAAAAAGCATACCATGCAATAATCTGAGACGGCGCTCAGAGGTACACAACATTTCTCCGCCATGTTGGAGTCAACAGAACTACGAAATTACATCATAAATATTCCGTTACCTTTGATGATCTTTCATCAGAATGCAGTGCAAGGAATCCTAGTTCCGCAATAAATCGTTGTTTTGTTCGTAAATGTCCATTACTAGTGTCCAATTAGCTACTTTTGCTAGCATGTTTAGCTCACATGTCCAAAAGCTGGAGCCGGTCCAGACGAACTCGGACGAAAACTTCAAAAAGTTATATTCCAGTTTGAATAAACTGGTCAAACTAAGTAGAGAATCAATCTTCAGGATGTTATTATCATATACAGTGGGGAGAACAAGTATTTCAAACACTGCCGATTTTGCAGGTTTTCCTACTTACAAAGCATGTAGAGGTCTGTAATTTTTATCATAGGTACACTTCAACTGTGAGAGACGGAATCTAAAACAAAAATCCAGAAAATCACATTGTATGATTTTTAAGTAATTAATTTGCATTTTATTGCATGACATAAGTATTTGATCACCTACCAACCAGTAAGAATTCCGGCTCTCACAAACCTGTTGGTTTTTCTTTAAGAAGTCCACCTGTTTGAACTCGTTACCTGTATAAAAGACACCTGTCCACACACTCAATCAAACAGACTCCAACCTCTCCACAATGGCCAAGACCAGAGAGCTGTGTAAGGACATCAGGGATAAAATTGTAGACCTGCACAAGGCTGGGATGAGCTACAGGACAATAGGCAAGCAGCTTGGTGAGAAGGCAACAACTGTTGGCGCAATTATTAGAAAATGGAAGAAGTTCAAGATGACGGTCAATCATCCTCGGTCTGGGGCTCCATACAAGATCTCACCTCGTGGGGCATCAATGAGCATGAGGAAGGTGAGGGATCAGCCCAGAACTACACGGCTGGACCTGGTCAATGACCTGAAGAGAGCTGGGACCACAGTCTCAAAGAAAACCATTAGTAACACACTACGCCGTCATGGATTAAAATCCTGCAGCGCACGCAAGGTCCTCCTGCTCAAGCTAGAGCATGTCCAGGCCCGTCTGAAGTTTGCCAATGACCATCTGGATGATCCAGAGGAGGAATGGGAGAAGGTCATGTGGTCTGTGGGACAAAAATAGAGCTTTTTGGTCTAAACTCCACTCGCCGTGTTTGGAGGAAGAAGAAGGATGTGTACAACCCCAGGAACACCATCCCAACCAAGATTAACTTAATGACCCCTTCCTCCTCAAGGCCAGGTTTCCACCATCTGCACAGGGAATGGTAACCATATGCAAAGTCACGGATACTCTCTCTCTCCTTGCACTCGATTCCTGACTGTCTGCCAGCTCATCTGTGTAGTCAGCCCAAGAGGTAGCGGTGAGTCGGTGAGACGTGCTACATCCTATCAGTCTCGAGCTGTCCCATGCAACACATTACTCAATGTCAGCCAGGGGATTAAGGGCAAGAAAGTCACAACATCTTTCCAGATACATTAGCAGATCAGGACTGTCATCCTTTTCCCCAAAGGTGGGCAATTGCAATTTAATGGGCATCGCCCACGCATGACATCTACTCAGATCACCATGAACAAGAGAGCTAGGAGGGATTGAGGAAGTAGAGGGTGACAGAGTTATCAGACCATGAACATGAACACCAGAGAAGTTCTGTGCAAGGAGTTGTGCCTAATGGAGGCCATGTCAACAGACACGTCATCGAACATTTTAACACATTTAGAGAGCTCTGTCTGCAAGTGGTCTACAGTGTTAACCAGAGGAGAAAAAAACAGAATGAATGTCCTTGAGCACCTCAGTGTGGTGATGTTGCAGGCACCACTGGAGAGTAGCAGTGAGTTAGTTTCATTGGTAGTCAAACTGCCTGTCCATGGCACCAGTTACTTCCCTTCTTCCACTCTCACGGAGCTCTGTCAGCGTGTGGGTTAGAGTGCTCAGTGAGTCTCTGAATTATATAGCGCTCCGTTGTTGCTCTTCAGGCATTTGAATTTATGGTGGATTAAAGTTTGGAGATGTTGAATCCGAATATCAAGGATGTCACCTGGAAGTTGTTAGACTACAACCTCTGGAGATAAACCAGACAATGGAGGAAGGTTGGGTGTCAGAGGGAGGGCTAGCTCAGTACTTCCACACAGATCCATGTCAATAAGTGAATAACTGGTTAGACCTCCTGTCGCCTGTGGTCCAGACCGAGCATTCAGATTCCCAGGGCTCTGTCCCAAATCAACTCCATTATCTCCATTCACATCATCAGTATTCTCATTATGATTTGCATTGTCTGCTCCATTGTCAGAATTAACATGAAAGATGTGCTTTGGTAATTTGTCAATGTTGAGAGGTCCCATCTGGGGTGCCATTTATGTATCGGTTTTGACTTGAGGTTATTGTTTGTAAGGGTTGTGCCTACCAAAGAACATATTGATTTATCCTGTTTGTTTGTGTGAGGGAATGAGTCCCATATGGTCCGTCTACATCAATTCAAAAGGACAGTATGGGAATAGACTTTTCATAAACCCTTAACATTGGAAATAACTTCAACGCAAAATAACAGTTTGTTGTATTACCAAAATAAATGATCACACATCACAACACAATGATCTCTGGTTCCTCAAGAAATGTCCCGTACCTCGGGCCTAAAAAGAGTCTAGCCCGGTAAATGAGTTCAAGTTAACTCAAATTACCTCAGTCACGCAATTGTCCTTCCATAAAGTGATTTGTAAAACCGATTTCATTCATACAATCAGATTGCACTAAACTCTCGTTTCACAAACAATAAAGTAGTCTTCAACTACTGAACTGAACAGAAATCAACACAGTATAAATCAAAATCAAATCAAATGTATTTAAATAGCCCTTCGTACATCAGCTGATATCTCAAAGTGCTGTACAGAAACCCAGCCTAAAACCCCAAACAGCAAGCAATGCAGGTGTTGAAGCACGTTGGCTAGGAAAAACTCCCTAGAAATCACCCCAAAACAAATTAAATACCATATGAAAAAAAGTGGTGGTCAGTCAGACAATCCAATCCACCAACAAATCTCCAGTGGAGAAAGTCCAAGGAGAACAGCAGAGACCAACGTAGATCGGTAGTCCAACAATAGACATAAGTAAATCCAATACTGGTTGATCCTGCAACATGGCTACAGTGCACACTTTTAAATACAACTAAACAAACTGAGTATGAACGAGCTTCCAAGCTGAGGGTTGAACACTTCCGCTCTCACGCCCCTGCCACACCCCCCTTTTGTGCAGCTGATGCTGGCTATTGATTAGGGAATTAAAGGGGAAGCGCTGCAATGGCAGGAGAAGCACCGAGAAGGTTCAGACAAATTCAGGGCATCAAACCTGCTTTCTGTTTTCAAACCTTTTAAATCTTACTGTACCTACATTTGTTACTGTAGGGGCTCAGTCAATAGGCCTTAGATGATAAACAACAGTTACCACTACTGACCTTTTTTCATAGTCCAAACTAAACATCAGTTGTCAGTGACATATTCAATTTTTCCCCATTTGCATTAAGGTGCCAATAGAAACATCTCAACATGGCATCTATGGGGAGATCGGATGGTGTGCGTCAAACCTGGCCAGGGTAAAGAAAACAGTCCAACATACTGTTGAAGATCTGTGATGCATTAGCCTGTCATGGTGAAGATTTTTGTGAATACAGAAACCACACCATCACATGGATACAGACTTGACCGCTCACGTGCTGATACACACTAACATACACACAGTGTTATGTATTGTCATATTATGTCTTGTTCCTGTTCTTTCTCTTCACTCCGTTTCCCTCTGCTGGTCGTATTAGGTTACCTTCTCTTCCTCTCCTTCCCCCAGCTGTTCCTCATCTTCTCTAACTACCTCGTTCACTCTTTTCCCACCTGTTCCCTTTTTCCCTCTGATTAGGTCTCTATTTCTCTCTCTGTTCCTGCTTCTTTCTTTGTCAGATTCTCGTTTGAGTTTCTCATGCCAGAACCAAACTATCGTCTTGTTTGCTTCACCCTTGTCCCATCCTGTCGGAATCTGCCTGTTCTTCTGATGCTACGTGTGATCAGGTACCTCTGTCCGCTACGACCCGCGCCTACCCAGAGAGACCAGCAGTCTGTCGTCGCAACCCAGCTATTCTCCTCTGCTGCTAAGAAGGGGACTCTTTTGTAAATATCAGAAGGACTTTCTGTTTCATTTGTCGCCCTCTCTGAGGGTTGTCTATTTTTCCATTTTTCTACATCTGAAGAGGATCTATGTCTTCCCTGTGTTTTTACATTAAAGGACTCTGTTTTTGTTAAACCGCTTTTGGGTCCTCACTCAAGTTCACAACACACAGGGTTGGGGAGGAATGGATTACATGTAGTCCGTTACATGTAAGGGATTACAAAAATTGGTAACTGTAATTCATGACGTTATGAGCAAAAAATATTGTTTGGAGGTAAAAGGGGGAGGCTTGCAAGTCGAAGAACACCAACCCAACCGTGAAGTACGGGGGTGTCAGCGTCATGTTGTGGGGGTGCTTTGCTGCAGGAGGGACTGGTACACTTCACAAAATAGATGGCTTCATGAGGTAGGAAAATTATGTGGATGTATTGAGGCAACATCTCAAGTGCTAGGGGTGTGTATGGAAGGCGAAGTCAGGTGCAGGAGAGCAGAGTGTAGTAAACAGGCGCACTTTCATTCCGGTCCAAAAATGACAGCACATAAAAACATAAACGTGCCAAAAACACAGAACATAACAAAAGTATGGCGCTTGAAAATATCCACATAACAATAAACAATTACACACAAAGACATGGAGGGGAACAGAGGACTAAATACATGCAGTGATTATGGAATGAAAGCCGGTGACGTCAATCGCTGCCCGAACAAGGAGAGGAGCCGACTTCGGCAAAAGTCGTGACAGTACCCCCACCTCGACGAACCGCTCCAGCGGCGAGCCGATACCGGCCTCGGGGACGACCTGGAGGGTGAGGCGCAGGGCGATCCGGCCGCGACGTTGAAACTCCCGCAGCAGTTCGGGGTCCAAAACATCCGCAACCGGGACCTTGCACCTCTCCTCCGAACCGTACCCCTCCCACTCCTTGAGGTACTGAAGGCCCCCTCCCCGACGCCTCGAATCCAGGATGGAATGAACAGAGTACGCCGGCGCCACCTTGATGTCCAGAGGGGGGCGGAGGGACCTCCCGAATCTCAGATTCCTGGAGCGGACCAGCCACCACCGGCCTGAGGAGAGACACATGGAACGAGGAGTTAATACGGTAATCAGAGAGAAGCTGCAATCTGCAGCACACCTCATTCACCCTCCTCAGGACATTAAATGTCCCCAAAAACCGTGGACCCAGCTTCCGGCAGGGCAGGCGGAGGGACAGGTTTCGGGTCGAGAGCCAGACCTGGTCCCCCAGTGCGAACACTGGGGCCTCACTGCGGTGGCGATCTGCATTCTCCTTTTGGCGCGTCACGGCGTGCTGAAGGTGAACACGGACAGCTTCCCATGTTTCCTCCGTGCGCCTGAACCAGTCGTCCACCACAGGAACCTCGGTCTGACTCTGATGCCAAGGCGCCAGAACTGGCTGGTACCCCAGTATGCACTGGAAGGGAGAGAGGTTAGTGGAGGAGTGGCGAAGCGAGTTCTGTGCCATCTCGGCCCAGGGCATGAACACTGCCCACTCCCACGGCTGGTCCTGGCAATAGGACCACAGAAACCTGCCCACATTCTGGTTCACACTCTCCACCTGCCCATTACTCTTAGGGTGAAACTGACTGGCTGATCTAGACTCCCAGACGTTCCATGAACGCCTTCCAGACCCTAGATGTGAACTGGGGACCCCGATCAGACACTATATCCTCAGACACCCCGTAGTACCAGAAGACGTGTGTAAACAAGGCCTCCGCAGTCTGTAGGACCGTAGGGAGACCGGGCAGAGGGAGGAGACGACAGGACTTAGAGAAACGATCCACAACAACCAGGATCACGGTGTTACCCTATGAGAGGGGAAGATCAGTCAGAAAATCTACCGACAGGTGCGCCCAAGGCCGCTGTGGAACGGGTAAGGGGTGTAGCTTACCTCTGGGCAGGTGCCTAGGAGCCTTAGACTGGGTGCACACCGAGCAGGAGGAGACATAAACTCTCAAGTCCTTAGCCAAGGTAGGCCACCAGTTCCTCCCATTCAAACAGCGCACTGTCCGACAGATCCCAGGATGACCAGAGGAGGGTGACGTGTGGGCCCAATAGATCAACCTTGTCACGAACAGCAGACGGGACGTACAGATGCCCAGCGGGGCACTGGACGGGAGCGGGCTCTGCACGTAACGCCTGCTCAATGTCCGTGTCCAGCTTCCACACTACCGGCGCCACCAGGCAGGAGGCAGGGAGAATGGGAGTGGGATCCACGGGCCGCTCCGCTGTGTCATACAGCCGGGACAATGTGTCTGTCTTCACGTTCTGGGAGCCTGGTCTGTAGGAAACACAAAACGGGTGAAAAACATGGCCCACCTTGCCTGGCGAGGGTTCAGTCTCCTCGCTGCCAGGATGTACTCCAGATTGCTGGTCAGTCCAGATGAGAAAAGGGTGTCTAGACCCCTCAAGCCAATGTCTCCATGCCTTCAAGGCCTTGACGACGGCCAACAACTCCCGGTCCCCTACATCATAGTTTCGCTCTGCCGGGCTGAGCTTCTTTGAGAAGGCACAGGGGCGGAGCTTCGGTGGTGTACCCGAGTGTTGAGAGAGCACAGTTCCTATCCCGGCCTCAGACGCGTCCACCTCCACTATGAACGCCCAAGAGGGATCCGGATGGGCCAGCACGGGAGCCAAGGTAAACAGAGCCCTCAGGTGACTTAAAGCCCTGTCCGCCTCAGCTGACCTCTGCAAGCATACCGGGCCCCCCTTCAGCAGTGAAGTATTGGGAGCTGCTACCTAACCAAAACCCCGGATAAACCTCCGGTAGTAGTTGGTAAGCCCTAAGAACCGCTGCACCTCCTTTACCGTGGTGAGAGTCGGCCAATTTCGCACAGCTGAAATGCGGTCACTCTTCATCTCCACCCCGAGGTGGAAATGCGATACCCTAGGAAGGAGACGGACTGTTGGAAGAAAAGGCATTTCTCAGCCTTGACGTACGGGTCATGCTCCAACAGGCGACCAAGCACCCTGCACACCAGGGACACATGCTCGGAGCGTGCAGCAGAGTATATCAGAATGTCATCAATATACACCACTACACCCTGCCCGTGCAGGTTCCTGAAAATCTCATCTACAAAGGCTTGGAAGACTGAAGGCGTATTTATCAACCCATACGGCATGACGACGTACTCATAGTGCCCTGAGGTGGTAATGAAAGCAGTCTTCCATTCGTCTCCCTCCCGGATACGCACTGGGTTGTAAGCGATGGTCTGGACTCTCCACCGTAGTAGCACCAATGGAAACCCCTAAACACCTACCTCAGCACTCTCGCAACCACCCCGTGAGTCCTCTGTGGCCAAGAAACAGTGGGGTTATGACAAGCTATGACAAGCTAACCAGGGTAGGCCCAGCACCACGGGCAACGCAGGAGAGTCAATGAGGAAGAGACTAATTCTCTCCTTGTGACCCACCTGCTTCACCATGCCCAAAGGAGCGGTGACCTCCCTAATCAACCCTGACCCTAATGGTCGACTATCTAAGGCATGAACAGGGAAGGGCACAGTCACGGGAACAATGGGGATCCCTAAACTATGCTCTATCTCTAAGCTAACGGTCTGAATCGACGAGCACCTTATGCTGGGAATGCGGGGAAAACTCAGGGAGAGTGACATACAAACATATGTGCAACAGAGGGCCCTGGGTGAGAATGGTGCCGGCTCACCTGGGGTGACGCCAGAGCGCCCTGCCTGCTGCCTCGATTCCCAGAGGAACCAACCCGGCACCGACCGGCAGTGTGACCACTGCGGCCACAGATGATGCACGAGCTGGAACCCCCTCCGGTCTCCCAGCGCACCACCCCTCCCAGCTCCATGGGTATCAGAGAGGGGGTGCGGGAGGATGGAACCACCAGACCCCGATCTGAACGTCCGCGGGTAGCCAGCAGGTTGTCCAGCTGGATGGACAGGTCCATCAGCTGGTCGAACGTGAGGGTGGTGTCTCTGCAGGCCAACTCCCGACGGACGTCCTCTCGCAGACTGCAGTGGTAATGGTCGATCAAGGCCCTGTCGTTCCATCCCGCGCCGGCAGCCAGGGTCCTAAACTCCAGGGCGAACTCCTGGGCGCTCCTCGTCTCCTGCCTGAGATGGAAGAGGCGTTCACCCGCCGCTTTACCCTCGGGCGGGTGGTCGAAGACTGCCCAGAAACGGCAGGTGAACGCCTCAAACTGGTCCAACGCTGCATCTCCCTCTATCCACACGGCGTTGGCCCACTCCAGGGCTTTCCCGGTGAGGCATGACACGAGGGCAGACACCTTCTCACGGCCCGACGGAGCCGGGTGAACGGTGGCCAGGTATAGGTCCAGTTGTAAGAGGAGCCGCTGGCAGTACGCAGCCTTTCCGTCATATTCCTGGGGCAGAGAGAGACGAATCCCACTGGGACCAAGAGGAAGAGGGGCGCTCATGGGAGACCCTGGTTGTGCTGGTGGAGGCGCTGGTTGAACTCCCTGTCTCTCCCAGCGGTCCATAGTCACAACGCGGTCCATGGCGGTGCCAAGATGGTGGAGCATTGCCGCGTGCTCTTGGACACGCTCCTCCACCCCTATACCCGGGGTACCTGCACCTGCTGACTCCATGGTTTGGGTCGGTAATTCTGTAGTGAGGTGCGTACTGGCGGCAGAGAAATTAGGAGCAGGAGAGCGAAAACTGATTTGCAACGGTGTGGTTGGTTACCATCAAATGAACAATACAATAAATGGGTCAAACAAAACCCGGTAAATACCAGCATACCGTTGCATAAGCACTACAAGAAACAATTACCCACAAGGACATGGGGGGAACAGAGGGTTAAATACACAACATGTAATTGATGGAATTGGAACGAGGTGTGATGGAAGACAAGTCAAAACCAATGGAAAATGAAAAATGGATCAGCGATAGCTAGAAGGTCGGTGACTTCAAACGCCGCCCGAACAAGAAGAGTGATCAACTTTGGCAGAAGTCGTGACACCTAGTCCCAGAATGTGTTTTCTTTTATGAAGTAAGGCCAAATGTCTCCTGACCCTTCCTGTCTCAGCCTCCAGTATTTATGTTGCAGTAGTTTATGTGTCGGGGGGCTAGGGTCAGTTTGTTATATCTGGAGTACTTCTCCTGTCCTATTCGGTGTCCTGTGTGAATCTAAGTGTGCGTTCTCTAATTCTCTCTTTCTCTCTTTCTTTCTCTCTTGGAGGACCATGCCCCAGGACTACCTGACATGATGACTCCTTGCTGTCCCAGTCCACCTGGCCGTGCTGCTGCTCCAGTTTCAACTGTTCTGCCTTATTATTATTCGACCATGTTGGTAATTTATGAACATTTGAACATCTTGGCCATGTTCTGTTATAATCTCCACCCGGCATAGCCAGAAGAGGACTGGCCACCCCACATATGCTCTCTCTAATTCTCTCTTTCTTTCTCTCTCTCGGAGGACCTGAGCCCTAGGATCATGCCCCAGGACTACCTGACTACCTGACATGATGACTCCTTGCTGTCCCCAGTCCACCTGACCGTGCTGCTGCTCCAGTTTCAACAGTTCTGCCTTATTATTATTGGACCATGCTGGTCATTTATGAACATTTGAACATCTTGGCCATGTTCTGTTATAATCTCCACCCAGCACAGCCAGAAGAGGACTGGCCACCCCACATAGCCTGGTTCCTCTCTAGGTTTCTTCCTAGGTTTTGGCCTTTCTAGGGAGTTTTTCCTAGCCACCGTGCTTCTACACCTGCATTGCTTGCTGTTTGGGGTTTTAGGCTGGGTTTCTGTACAGCACTTTGAGATATCAGCTGATGTACGAAGGGCTATATAAATAAATTTGATTTGATTTAAATGAAGAACTCATGAAGACACACAAACAAGTTGGGAATTGTGTCGCCTTCAGTCCTTCATAATCGGGCATAACAGAGTCATGGGGGGACACGTCTGCTCACTTCCTCCATCCCGATCAATCTCAGAGTCCCTCTCCCTAAACATAGCGGATGTCTGTGCCACTTCAACACACACACACACACACACACACACACACACACACACACGCAATGTTCAGGGAGAGGCACTTCGAGATTGATCGGGCTGGAAGAAGTGTCTCCCGAGTCCCGTTGATAGGGCTGACTGTGAAGGACTGAATGCCCCACAATTCCCAACTTGTTAGTGTGTCTTCATGAGTTCCTCAATTAGCCACCCCCCTGCAAAGTCGACCGGATTGTCCTGAGACTTCCCCCGCCACAAATAGTCTCTATATCACTAATGCTGCACATAGAGGGCCCAGTACCTTATCCACACATGAAGAGCGCCACTCAAACCAAGGTTTGGAGCATCAGTGAGACTGAACAGCCCTCTTTTCCACATCCCAAACATAACTGTTTACTAATTGGTTTAAGTCAGTTTGTTGGTCCTCACTTTAGTGTGCTGCAACCTTCATCTACAAATACGGTGCCTTCAGAAAGTATTCATACCCCTTGAATATTTCCAAATGTTGTTGTTACAGCATGAATTTAAAATGGAGTAAATTGAGATTGTGTCACTGGCCTACACACAATACCTCAATGTCAAAGTGGATTTATGTTTTTCGAAATGTTTACACATTAACCAAGACAACAGTGAATGTTCTTGAGTGGCCTAGTTACCGTGTTTACTTAAATCGTCTCGAAAATCATTGGCAAAAATTGAACATGGCTATATAGCAATGGTCAACAGCCAACTTGACAGAACTTGAAGAATTTAAAAAAGAATGTGCAAATACTGTACAATCCAGGTGTGCAAAGCCCTTTGAGACTTCTAAGATTCTAACATGGATTGACTCAGGGCTGTGAAATAATGTACAATCCAGGTGTGCAAAGCCCTTCTAAGATTCTAACATGGATTGACTCAGGGCTGTGAATACTTATGCAAATTAGGTTTTTCTGTATTTCAAAACATTTTCAAAAATGTCTAAAAACATGTTTTCACTTGGTCTTTAGGTGGTATTGTGTGTAGTTGGGGGAGGAAAAAAGATTCAATCAATTTTGAAATCAGGCTGTAACAAAAAAATGTGGAATATGTCAAGGGGTATGAATAATTCTGAAGGCACTGTACATAGACACACCCACACATGAACACACTAGTATGCAAGCTCAAGAAGAGGTCTACACAAGCACACACACACACACACACACAGGTGTGTGTGATCTAAACCCTGGGTCCACCTGGTCTTAGATTCCCACACTGTGCAGCTTGTTCATCTATCAGCTGTGAGACTTATGAGGAGCATGGTAATGTACAAACTCAATCACTGCTGACCTAACCTCGTCCCCAGGCTTGAATTTCTGGTGCACAGAGTCTGGCAAGACCTGTACAACCAAGTGGGACTTGAATGGGATGTGGTTTGAATCGAGGCGTGAGAGGGAGTCAGATCGCTACAGCTGTATTAGATTGGACTTTGAAAGATTGCGAAAATCACCAATCAAAATAAATGGTCTATCAAATTGGACATATTATTTTGTGAAGCCCAATTGATTGAGTTATGGCATATACAGTTTGTGAAAACTATTTGTAAGATGCATACTTTCAGATTTTCTCAAACTCACTTCCTTGCTTAAATAATTTGCACTGCTCGCACTTTGAAGTCCCCAATGTAAGGGGGAGTTACAGGTGACACCTCATAAAGCTGGTAGAGAGAATGCCATACTTTGAAGAATCTAAAATCTAACACTTCTTTGGTTACTTCATGATTCCATGTGTATTTCATAGGTTTGATGTCTTCACTATTATTTTACAATGTAGAAAATATTAAAAATAAAGAAAAACCTTGAATAAGTAGGTGTGTCCAAACTTTTGACTGGTACTGCATGTACCATGTGTGTGAAGTCCCGATGGTTTGATTGGAGAGAGGAGCCAGTCTGACAGGCTGTCTACAGCCGCGGTGAGAGGCATTAGTCAGAGGAACCAACCTGGCCTTCCAAAAACTCTCTTGCGTTAGATGTGCTGAATTACTTTTCCTGTGTTTCATAAGAGTGACTATCCAAGCTGACTTCCTGCTCAAGTCAAAAACACTTTTTTGGGACAATTTTTAGTTAACGTCCCCGTAGGTTTGGAAATGGAGATGTTCTTTTGGCTCTGTGTAGACAAGCAGACTTCAACCTCAAGGAACTTTTGTTTCCTGGAATGTGTTTGTCGGGGGAAAGAGTTTTGGAATGACGTAAGTGTGGGCAATGTGTGTGCGTGCCTAGCTGTGTGTCAATGTACATACAGACTTGGCCTCATATCCGATGTCTTTGTAGCCATTGATTTGTGAACATTTATGAGGGTCTACGGTGAGACAGACTGGATAGGTTTTCACCTTACTTATTGCATATCATTTTAGATCTTTCGAGTGTATTGCTCTCTTACAGCCCACTCGCCAACAATTTGCCACAATAGAGCACTTTCACTGTAATTTTAGCCTGTCATCTAGAAACAAACAAGGAGCCTCCTTTGGAAAAGGCATTACAAGGGACTTGAGATATCCTCAGATCAATATGGCCATTTTCCTGTTGCTTTACAACCCCCAGCCCTCCTTTCCAAAACACCACCTCCCAACTCCCCACCCACATCGGTCTTTGCCTCAACTTTCTCTTGCTCTTTTCGACTCTGACACCCTCTGACTTAATTTGTCCGAGCCCTCGTCTCCCTCCCTGCCCTCCTCCACCTGCCCTCTCTAGAGTCTGAGGGCTTGTGATGATGTCACACAGGAACATCTGGCAGCCTTTATAAAAGGGGGAGCCACTTGTAAAATCTCTCAATGCTATTGCGAAGTGCCTGAGTCAAGTTGAGCTGTACTGACTACTGCCATCTCCATAGAAACGGGCCAAGTTGGACTTGGATTTTCTCCTCAGAAAACACAACAGTGGAGCTCACCTACGTCTCCTTTGAATGCATGAGAAGATACCATTTCTAAGTAGTGAACAGCTCCTCTGCTTCACATTTATTTGATCACTGCGTATTCCGGAACTGTTCATCCTAAGTGTGAAGAGCGTAGCTGACATATTGGGAGAACTGTGTATAAAAATGTTTCAGGCATCCATGAAAATCATGTTTTCCTTGTGGACAATGATTCGACAAGCACGCATCTCCTCTCGCTGTTGTTCCTAACTTGCACCATCATGTTGGTACGTTTTTTTATATGCGTTTTAAACGTTTGTGCCTTTACCACTCTCCATTCAAATTAGTATCTCATGTTGTTACATCAGGTTCAACATGCTTCACTATAAGCTTTTAAAAAAGTATACAATGCCATCCTTAGTATTTTGTGAGGAAATATTTCAGGCAAATACATTTCAAATTATGCATATTGAATTGTGCATCTATTGACTGAAATAAGACATTGATCTTTGATTTAATAATTGAGTCAATTTAAGAGTACAATTTAGAACTTGTTTGATACTGTTGAGGTTGATGCTCCACACAAGGCCTGGCCAACCCTGTTTTCTGGAGAGCTAACATCCTGAAGGTTCTCGCCAACCCTAATCTAGCGCACCTGATTCTAATAATTAGCTGGTTGATAAACTTAATTAGGTAGGTTACTACTGGGGTTGGAGTGAAAACCTTCAGGAGCGTAGCTCTCCAGGAACAGGATTGGGCAGCTCTGCTCTGCCAAATTCAAAAACAGAAATAGTGATTATAAACATTCAGAAAACATACAAGTGTTATACAAAGGTTTAAATATGAACTTCTTGTGAATCCAACCACGGTGTCAGATTTCAAAAAGTATTTACGGTGAAAGCATGCCATGTGATTATTTGAGCCCAGCAGAAAATCATTACAAACAATAACCAGCCAAGTAGAAGTTACACAAGTCTGAAAGAGATAAAATTAATCACTTACTTTTGATGATCTTCATATGGTTGCACTCAGAAGACATTCATTTACTCAATAAATGTTCGATAAAGTCTCTTTATATCCTAAAACCTCAGTTTTGTTCATGAGTTTTCTTCAGTAATCCACAGGCTCAAATGCAGTAACAACAGGAAGACAAAAATCCAAATTTTATCCGTAAAGTTCGCAGAAACATTTCAAACGATGTTTATAATCAATCCTCTGTGACACTGTAGGGTCCAGTCATTCAGACTGGTCTTACTCCCTAATTTTTCAGAATACAAGCCTGAAACCATTTCTAAAGACTGTTGACATCTAGTGGAAGGCATAGGAACTGCAACTTGAGTCCAAAGTCAATGGATACTGTAATGGCATTGAAATGAAAACTACAAACAAACAAAACAAAAATACTTCCTGGATGGATTTCTCAGATTTTTGCCTGCCAAATCAGTTATGTTATACTCACAGACATTATTTTAACAGTTTTGTAAATTTAGAGTGTTTTCTATCCACATCTACCAATTATATGCATATCCTAACTTCTGGGCTTGAGTCCAGTGGCATTTTAATCATGAACATATGGGTTTGGCAAAGTCAATCAACAAAAGCTCATAAGCATCAAAACCACTACACTAAATACACATTGAATGCACTAATAACCAATCCCAGAAATGAATTTTGAGCCACACATACAGACCTTATAACATTTAGGTTATGATCAGTTTATGACTACTTTCCATAGCTTTAGCTCTTATTGCACGTAAGACCACGGTAGTCGTGCATAAGTTTATATAAAGTAAACTAGCTCGTAATCAGTCTGCAATACTCTGTGTCTGCCTGCCTGTTACAAAGGGGCCAGGTTAACAATATGCAACGTTTATAACGCTATTCACCTGCTTCATCTATTGCACAGTTACAGTTAAATCAAATATATTTTCTACATGTGGTTCCATGGGTATTATAGTCTGCTATCAAAAATCAACAATAAGACATGTAGCCTACCTCAAAACAGATGTTCGCCACTGCTACATGATCCACCACCAACCACTCGACTTTAATATTTTTTCCAGATTGCATATTCCATTATTTTAATGGATGGACATATTTTAAAGTTTAGGTGACTAATGAGGACCGAGATGTTTTATTTCTGCCTTTTCTTCATATTGCTTCTATCTCAAGGCCATCAGACTGTTAAACAGCCAAACAACCAAACTACATTGAGTGGCTGCTGCCAACACACTGACTCAAATCTCCAGCCACATTAATAATTAAAAATTGGATGTAATAAATGTATCACTAGACACTTTGAAACAATGCCACTTAATACACTTAATTGAGCAGTGTATAATGGTTACATATCCTACATTACTCATCTCATATGTATATACAGTACTCTATACCATCGACTGCATCCTGCCTATGCTGTTCGGCCATCGCTCATCCATATACTGTATTTATATGTACATATTCATATTCATTCCTTTACACCTGTGTATAAGGTAGTTGTGAAATTGTTAGATTACTTGTTAGATATTACTGCATGGTCGGAACTAGATGAACAAGCATTTCTCTACACACACATTAACATCTGCTAACCATGTGTATGTGACCAATACATTTTGATTTGGAGATGGGAGAACCTTCCAGAAGGACAAACATCTCTGAAGTTCTCCACCAATCAGGCCTTTATGTTAGAGTGGCTAGACGGAAGCCAATCCTCAGTAAAAGGCACATGACAGCCCACTTGGAGTTTGTCAAAAGGCACTTAAAGACTCTGACCATGAGAAACAAGATTCTCTGGTCTGACGAAACAAAGATTGAACTCTTTGGCCTGAATGCCAAGCGTCACGTCTGGAGGAAACCTGGTACTATCCCTACGATGAAGCATGGTCGTGGCAGCATCATGCTGTGTGGATGTCTTTCAGTGACTAGTCAGGATTGAGGGAAAGATGAACGGAGCAAAGTACAGAGAGATCCTTGATCAAAACTTGCTCCAGAGAGCTCAGGACCTCAGACTGGGGTGAAGGTTCACCTTCCAACAGCACAATTACCCTAAGCACACAGCCAAGACAAGGCAGGAGTGGATTCGGGACAAGTCTCTGAATGTCCTTGAGTGGCCCAGCCAGATTTCTGGGTGAGCATTTTCTTGTTTGCTTATGGCCTTATACAGCCTGTCGAGTGCGGTCTTAGTGCCAGCATTGGTTTGTGGTGGTAAGTAGACAGCTACGAAAAATATAGATGAAAACTCTTGGTAAATAGTGTGGTCTACAACTTATCATGAGATAGTCTACCTCAGGCAAGCAATACCTCAGGCAAGCAAAAGCTTGAGACTTCCTTAAAGATTTTGTGCACCAGCTGTTATTGAGAAAGACACAGACCGCCACCCCTTGTTTCACCCGAGGCAGCAGTTCTGTCCTGCCGATGCACGGAAAACCCAGCTAGCTGTATGTTATCCATGTCGTCGTTCTGCCATGACTCTGTGAAACATAAGATATTACAGTTTTTAAATGTCCCGTTGGTAGGATAGTCTTGATCAGAGCTCATCCAGTTTATTATCTAATGCACACTGGCTAATAATACGGAAGGTATAGACGGGTTACCCTCTCGCCATGGGATTCTTACAAGGCATCCCGACCTAAGTGCACTCAGGGATTTGGGTCTTTGTCCAGTGTCTGAAGTAAATTATTCGCGTCCGACTTGTTAAAGAAAAAAATCTTTGTCCAGTACGAGGTGAGTAATCGCTGTTCTGATATCCAGAAGCCCTATTCGGTCATAAGAGATGGTGGCAGAAAAATTATGTACAAAATAAATTACAAATAATGAGAAAAAACACACAAGAGCAGAATTGGATAGGAGCCTGTAAAAGGCCAGCCATCTCCTCCGGCGCCATCCTCATGATGATGCGTTTTACCTCATGATGAATTTTGCTGCATCATGATGATGTGGCATGGTACACTTTGCATCTTGAAAGTCCTATCTTTTGAAAACATCATTGCTGACATGCAACATATTTTGGGACGACCAAGAGTGGACTTATTAAAAAAATAACAAATGATGGTTCATTTGATCGTGATATGACTTGTGAAATAATCAATCAAATGAATTTATAAAGCCCTTCTTACATCAGACGATGTCACAAAGTGCTGTACAGAAACCCAGCCTAAAACCCCAAACAGCAAGTAATGCAGATGTAGAAGCACAGCGAGTCGGAAAAACTCCCTAGAAAGGCCAGAACCTAGGAAAAACCTAGAGAAGAACCAGGCTCTGAGGGGTGGCCAGTCCTCTTCTGGCTGTGCTGGGTGGAGATTATAACAGAACATGGCCAAGATGTTCAAACGTTCATAGATGACCAGCATAGTCAGATAATAATAATCACAATGGTTGTAGAGGGTGCAACAGGACAGCACCTCAGGAGTAAATGTCAGTTGGCTTTTTATAGACGATCATTCAGAGTTAGAGACAGCAGGTGCGGTAGAGAGAGAGTCCAAAACAGCAGGTCCGGGACAAGGTAGCATGTACAGTGAACAGTTCAGGGTTCCATAGCTGCAGGCAGAACAGTTGAAACTGGAGCAGCAGCATGACCAGGTGGACTGGGGGCAGCAAGGAGTCATCAGGCCAGGTAGTCCTGAGGCATGGTCCTAGATACTGGAGGCTGAGACCGGAGCAGTCGGGAGACACTGTGGCACTGACCGACAAACAGACAGGATATAATCCCACCCACTAGAGGGAACCGGCCAGGCAGAGACAGCAAGGCCGGTTCGTCGCTCGAGTGTCTTTCCGTTCACCTTCACAGCACCTTCACAGCCCAGACTACACTCAATCACAGGACCTCCTGAAGAGATGACTCTTCAATAAAGACTTAAAGGTCGAGACCGAGTTTGCATTTCTCACATGGATAGGCAGACCATTCCATAAAAATAGAGCTCTATAGGAGAAAGCTATGCCTCCAGCTTTTTGCTTAGATATTCTAGGTACAGTAAGGAGGCCTTCGTCTTGTGACCATAGTGTACATGTAGGTATGTACGGCAGGACCAAATCGGAAAAGATAAGAAAGAAATAAACTGTTTCAGTTTACTCTAAAAATACAGCTGGCACTTGGAATATATTGTTGTTTGCCAGTCTCCAATCCTCATCTTCAAGACACCCCTCCATTTGTTCAGCCTCATCCAAGTTCTCTAGTGGCTGAGACAGAAATATTAGAAAACAATAGAGTATTGGAAGCATCTTAACACCGTATTGGTGTTGGGGATTTAACGTATTGGGGATTTGAGTTAACATGGACATAGTGTAGGCAAGAGGTTTAGATCTATGACAACCAGAAACATGACTAAAGATAACAAACTAGTTCTACTAGTAATGTAACAGGACTTGCATTGGAGTTTAGACAGACGTCCCTTAGACCACATCATGTCTCATGAGACTGCAGACTGTGCTTAAAAATGTAACTACATGTCATCTAAAATATAATATTCTGAGTTGCAGTCACTTTTGAGGACCCAAGCTCAAGTACACAGTAAAAATATGATAAAAAATGAAATATTTTGACGTATTTCCGATTCAACAAAACTGTATGAATAAGACTTGAAATGATTTACATGGTTTCTAAAAAACGTAACTGCATTTAATTTATTATGTAATCTACGGTATCCCTGAAAGTAATAATTTAATATTGAAAAAAAAAACAATAACTAGTAATGCTGCATACACCAAGAAAGGTTACAATCTCACCTTTCTGGTAATTATTTTTTAAATAAAATGCTGAGGTGTAGTCACTGTTGAGGACACAAACTCAAGTACACAGTACAAATATGACAAAAATATTTCATATTTTATGACATTTCCTATTCAACAAAACTGTATGAATAAGATTTTAATTGACTTATAGTATAATCAAATTATAAAAACCATAAACCAAAAACCATAGTACTTCACATTCCTTATACTGTAACTGAAAATGCATCTGCATGTTTAGTTTAAGAGAAAATGTACATGTTTGCTAAAAGGTGTCTCTTGATCTAAACATCTGCCCCCACTGCTGTGAAGATCACACAGAGCCCTAGCTTGGATTCCTGAACTTGTTAGGAACTCGCCTTTCATCTCATATTAATAATGACAAACAGAAAGTGTTTTTTGTTTCAAATTATGTTATATTAATGGTAATAAATTGATCTCAATGTGCTACCGTGTTGAAACCACTCTCTCCTGCTGCGCTACGATGTAAGGATTAGAGACAAGTGCTTTGTCAGTGGCTGTGACATATGATTCAGCCAGGCACAAAACATATACTACTGTGTCTGTGGGAACCAGGGCTATCGCCCAATGCCTTGACTATGAAAATGCTATATTCTGAATCAGGGGAGGATGGACAAAAATCCACCGCTTTTTTTCTGGTTAAAGTTTTTTTTTTAATTCTCTGGCATTCAATCTTCAAAGCTCTCAAACAAAGTGTGCCATGACAATGAAAATAATAATGGGAGGATTTCAGTTTTTCTGTTTGTTGAATTATATATTATTTTATCCTGCAATGATTCGGGATATAAACTCAGCAAATAAAGAAACGTCCCTTTTACAGGACCATGTCTTTCAAATATCATTCGTAAAAATCCTAATTATTTCACAGATCTTCATTGTAAACGGTTTAAACACTGTTTCCCAGGCTTGTTCAATGAAACAAACAATTAATGAACATGCACCTGTGGAACAGTCGTTAAGACACTAACAGCTTACAGACGGTAGGCAATTAAGGTCACAGTTATGAAAACATAGGACACTAAAGAGGTCTTTCTACTGACTCTGAAAAACACTAAAAGAAAGATGCCCAGGTCCCTGCTCATCTGCGTGAACATGCCTTAGGCATGCTGCAAGGAGGCATGAGGACTGCAGGTGTGGCCAGGGCAAGAAATTGCAATGTCCGTACTGTGAGACACCTAAGACAGCGCTACAGGGAGACAGGACGGACAGCTGATCATCTTCACAGTGGCAGACCACGTGTAACAACACCTGCACAGAATCGGTACATCCGAACATCACACCTGCGTGGTAGGAACAGGATGGCAACAATAACTGCCCAAGTTACACCAAGAACGCACAATCCCTCCATCAGTGCTCAGACTGTCCGCAATAGGCTGAGGCTGGACTGGGGGCTTGTAGGCCTGTTGTAAGGCAGGTCATCACCAGACATCACAGGCAACAATGTCGCCTATGGGCACAAACCCACCATCGCTGGACCAGACAGGACTGGCAAAAAGTGCTCTTCATTGACGAGTCGCAGTTTTGTCTCACCAGGGGTGATGGTCGGATTCGCGTTTATCGTTGAAGGAATCAGTGTTACACAGAGGCCTGTACTCTGGAGCGGAATCGATTTGGAGGTGGAGGGTCCATCATGGTCTGGGGCGGTGTGTCACAGCATCATTGGACTGCGTTTGCTGTCATTGCAGGCAATCTCAATGCTGTGTGTTACAGGGATGACATCCTCCTCCCTCATGTGGTACCCTTCTTGCAGGCTCATCCTGACATGACCCTCCAGCATAACAATGCCACCAGCAATACTGCTCGTTCTATGCGTGATTTCCTGCAAGACAGGAATGTCAGTGTTCTGCCATGGCCAGTGAAGAGCCCGGATCTCAATCCCATTGAGCACGTCTGGAACCTGTTGAATCAGAGGCTGAGGGCTAGGGCCATTCCCCCCCAGAAATGTCCGGGAACTTGCAGGTGCCTTGGTGGAAGAGTGGGGTAACATCTCACAGCAAGAACGGGCAAATCTGGTGCAGTCGATGAGGAGGCGATGCACTGCAGAACTTAATGCAGCTGGTGGCCACACCAGATTGTTACTTTTGATTTTGACCCCCCTTTGTTCAGGGGCACATTATTCAATTTCTGTTACTCGCATGTCTGTGGAACTTGTTCAGTTTATGTCTCAGTTGTTGAATCTTGTTATGTTCATACAAATGTATTTACACATGTTAAGTTTGCTGAAAATAAATGCACTTGACATTGTAATGAACATGTAGGGGTTGGGAGTCGCGACGAGACAGACAGGCAGCGTTTCTCAGCCAGTCGAAATCATGAATCATAATTTTAAATGCATATATACAAAGAAATGCAAATTGAAAAAAGGTCAAATGAAACAAAGTGCAGCTAGTTTGTAGTCTTTACATCTTCAGTGTTTGAAGTGATTGTGTTAGCTGTGTTGTTGGCTAGCTCCTCTGAACAGCAGTGTCCTGAAGAGAGAGCACATTTTCTATGCCATTAGCTCATTGTTATGGATGTATCCAAATAAATGTTAGTAGAAAACAGATTAAACAAATGCAAATGCAGCTACTGTTGTTATTATTTTTTGAGGATGTGACTAAGTTAGTCGTAGTTGTCTAGCTAGCAAGCAAGGGATAAGAACGTTGCCAGACAGTATGGTAATGGGACATTTAGAACGAACATAGATACAAAACAAAAAAAACTGAACAACTGGGTCACGACTTTTGCAACCAAACCGATAGAATGAACGACCAGTCGGCTTGGGTAGCAACCCTAGATTTGTGTCAGGACTATATCTTGTCAAAGGATGAAATAGTATGAATAAATTAACATTTAATTAAAATATGTCAATCAGTATTTGAATATGTTGGTAACCTGTACCAATATATCCTCCAAACACCGGCTTGTCGAGCATTATCACATAATTGCATCATTCACCAAGAGAATCTGTGTTCCAAGATCAAGCCCTTGGTGCTAATGGACAGCGCCTCTGTTTAGCAAGATATGGAATTCTTCCGTTTGTGGGAAATTAGATATTCAATAGACACAAGTGGCACATACGAATATCATAACTGGCAGATCATTAGAAATGTTAGGGTAAATTGGCACTCAACAGAAAAATGGTTGCCGACCCCTGAGGTAGACAGTGACTGGAAGTTAAGGTGCAGGACTAGGTCCAATCAACTGTTGTCACTGTAAATGGAACTTATTGATCTGTATTTTGTATTTCAGTTTTGTATTTATCAGTACAACTTTATCTGTATAACTTTCCATGCATCATTGTTCTGTTGTCTACTGGAACAATGTTAAAAGCAAATGTAATTAATTTATACCTCTTGATTAATTCATAATTCGAAAAAATCCATAATGTTAACGGTTGAAACACCACCAACCATATTGAGCAAAAATGATGAGTTTTAATCTGGTACGTTTAGACAAGTAACAACACAAACAATTTAACATTTAACTAACTAATTACTATAGACCAAGAAAGTCTCCAGCTAAAATTGTATGTTGCAATCGGAATACTGGATGTTGTTGACAACGTAGGCACGGATGTTGTCAGTGCCAACACAGGTGTACCTGAAAGACAAATACATGGACCAATGCATTAGTAATAATAGCATTAGTAATAATAGCCATTATAATAGCCTAAAGTTTGGGAAAGTTCTCAAAGGAAAACCTGCATCATATTGGATGTTTTTGAAAATATTACACACTCCTGTGTTTCCAGATGTAACAAAATATGTTACTGGTGTATGTGCAAAGCATATACAAAATGGTTTTATCCATTATCTTAGCAAACACGTTTCATGTCAAAATGCACATTGACTGTGTTCCTTCATGCCCCTCACACAGACCTAGAAGCTCTCAACCCAGCATGACATAGAGATATTGTCCTGTTAAATGATGGGAAATCAGCTAGTTAGGCTTCCTCTTGAATTTGAGCGCTACAGGGTAGGGTTGAGAAGGAAGTGAAAATTACAAGGGCCCATATTTAGGAAGTTACAACGAGGGACTTGATCCTTGATCAACAATCAACACTCTAAGACTCTTTATGAATATGGGCCCAGGACATGAACTGGCACTGGTTTTGGCACTGGCACTGGTTTTACTCGGTGACAATGTTTACTCACTCTCTTTGGCTATGGATCAGAGTTTTCCCAGCTCTCTCTGATGGCTGGTTCCCCTTTTGCGACCTCTCCCCTGGTTGAAAGAAAATGATGCAATATTAGAGTCTAGATTAGAAAGTATGACGATAGTTATGGACTTGCAAACAGAAGTCATCATACTGTCTGTAACATTGTAATGTCAGGTTAGAGCAAGGCATATTGTCTTTGAGGTCAGATACATGCTGCTAGCTAGGAGTCAAATTAATGTTCAACATAGCGTGGACTAGTTTGATTTCAAATTATGTAGTTATACTGACCATTTGTATGTGATGTGGACCTCCATTAAAGCGACCCACATTGACACAACAATGAGAATTGGGTTCTTGATCCGTCCCATTTTCTTGACTACCAGTGGAACTAGCTCGTAAATCAAGTGCTTGGCAAACTCATTCGGGAGAAGAACGAAAAACATATTCTCCCCAAGAAAAGCCTTCAATGCAGTTATTTGCTTTCAATTAAGTTATGCCCTTCAATTCTGACATGATACCACTACTGCAGCGGTTAACAGCAACCTCCAGTCATTGTTGTTATGAATTTTGATTTTTGTTGTCATCAACAATTTAACCACCCCCACAGATGATCAGAGGATGCTGATTGGTCTGGCCATATGGTGGACGGAAGGGAGGGTCTCAAACGGTTTGAGTCTAATCGTGGCCAGATTATATCCATGTAGCGAAACAGATAGTAAACCCGCCGAGATCTCTTCTTTTAACCATAGCAGCCAAAATAATGGGCAACTGGGCATTTTTATACATGACCCTAAGCATGATGGGATGTTAATTGCTTAATTAACTCAGGAACCACACCTGTGTGGAAGCACCTGCATTCAATATACCTTGTATCCCTCATTTACTCTGTGTTTCCTGTATTTTGACAGTTACCTGTAAAATTTGAGTGAAGGGGTAGGTGCAGAAGCCCAGAGCCAGTGGGAGATACTTGGGAACGATAAAGCAACATCAAATGCATGGAGTAGCGTGGGAAGTATACCAACCATATAATGATAAGAAGATGATAAGAGGCTACAAACATGCGATGAGTTATTGTTTCTATATGCTTACACATTTGTGTATTATTTATGTGATTGAGCTGGCACAGTATTTGACATGTCATTGGATTACTGTATTAGGAGGAGCACTTGTGAGATAAATCCACAAGGTGTCGCCCAATACAAATGATTGACTCTACATAGAGCTAAACCTGAGTTGGTTTATGAACTGGTAATTGGTCTGCACAAATGTTTGGATTAAGCTATGGAATAACATTTTTAGTGGCACAATACAACAAAGGTTCAATTGAGGGAAAATAATTTAAACACGAGAATAAGAAAATAAAGGGTACTCACCCGTAACCAAGTGACGGTAGGCAGTGGTGGAAAAAGTAACCCATTTTCATACTTAAAAGGTAAATACACCAAAATGACTCAAGTAAAAGTCACCCAGTAAAATACTAGTTGAGTAAAAGTCTAAAAGTAAAAAGTGGTTTTAAATATGTATATGTAACTGCTAAAATATACTTAAAATATACTTAAGTACCAAAAGGAAAACTATACATGTTTTATTCCTTATATGAAGCAAACCAGACAGAAAATTATTTTATTTAACGATAGCCAGGGGCATGCCCCAACACTCAAACATAATTTACAAACGAAGCATGTGCTTATTGAGTCCACCAGATCAGAGGCTGTAGGGACGACCAGGGTGGTTCTTTTGATAAGTGTGTGAATTTTCAAAATGTAACAAGTACTTTTGGGTGTCAGGGAAAATGTATGGAGTAAAATGTACATTCTTTTCTTTATGAATGTAGTGAAGTAAAAGTAAAAATTGCTGAAAATATAAATTGTAAAGTACAGATACCCAAAAAAACTACTTAAATAGTACTTTCAAGTATATTTACTCAAATACTTTACACCACTGACATGTATTGGTGCTCTTTTGTTCAGGATGTATTTTTTGCAAATAAATACATGATTATTGATTAAAATCACAATCTTTAGTTGCGTATCTCAGTCTACCCTCAACCACATTATGCCAACCAATCTCCCCCCCATAAAAATAGTGAACTTATCCTTATGTGACATCAACTGGAAAGTGACATCATACAAGTTTTCTGAACTATATGGTGCAAAGACAAGGAAGTTATCTATATTTCATAGATTTTTATTTTTAGATTGGCTTCGTCAAGCTTAACAACTCAACTATGTTACATGAAATAAAGATAGAAAACTATTACTTATCAAAACTATCTTTCCTACTGCAAAGATATATTGAATTTCTTAATTTCATGCAGCAGTGGCCATTTTCAGCCAAAAAACTCAACCCGGTCTCTCACAACCCCATTACATGGTATGATCATGACAGGGGTGTGAGACTGTGAAAGGGTTGAGTTTGTCACTTTGTTTGTGAAGTTAATAATTAATTTAAATATATTGGATATTGTTTATCTTCATTCTTATAACCACATGCATATGTTGACTGAAATGTTGTCCATGTTAAAGGTCGACTTTAGGCAAAAAAGCAAAAATAACAGCTTTAAACTGTATAACTGATCAATGCACCATCATACCAGGTAATTTAATTTTAAAAAGTGGATGAATAAGATACTTAGCTACAGAAGTGTCATTTCTTACTGATCTCTACGCATGACCAGAATGACACATCGATGAACCACCAAAGGCACACCCCATTTAGGTTTGAAAATTGAGAAAGAGGTGGAGTTGGACTGTTTTTTGTGCTCAAAGTCGACCTTTAAGAATTTAAACAGTAGTCTCTAGGCCATGTGTGTATGCCTATTAGAGTGAAGTCACTGAAGAGAGCATTCTATTCTTGTCAATCAAATTTCTGCTTAGATCTAAATTCAATTGCCCTGAAAATCTTTATATATGTGGATATGCCATCTGATATATGGTGATGTCAGTTGCATGTGCTCAACACACAGCATTTCAGTTTCAACACAAAGGTGTCAACTGTTGCACCCACAGCCAGCCAGTGGGGCAGATGGTAGCCTAGTGGTTAATTAAGAGCGTTGGGCCAGTAATCGAAAGGTCGCTGGTTCAAATACCCAAGCCGATTAGGTGAAAAATCTGTCTGTGCCCTTGGGCAAGGCACTTAACCCCAATTGCTCCTGTAAGTCACTCTGGATAAGAGCTCCTGCTAAACAATGTAAATGTAAGGAAATCCATTGGGGAAGTCCAGGGCTGCTTGGGCAGTGGTATAGGCTCAGATACGATGAAGACCTACGTGTATAAAGCTTTAGGAAAACCTCTCTTAGATTACATTAGTTGCAGCCCTTTTTGCCCTCAGAACAGCCTCAATTCACCAGGGCATGGACTCTACAAGGTGTCAAAAGTGTTCCACAGGGATGCTGGCCCATGTTGACTCCAACATAGCCATGGGAAGTAGGGGTGCTGAGGGTGCTGTAGCAACCCCTGAAAAATCAGGAATAAAAAAAACATAAGAAAAAAATAAAAGCATTTTTTTCTCACAAAAGTAGTTCACTGGGCCTTTACTAGTTCGGGTTAAGCGGAACGACATAGCCATCTGTAGCGCGGGCCAAAAATTCTTAGTTTCTCCATGTCCACACACACAAACAAACAAACACAAACACACTCCAAAGCCTCAGCCTGCCAATAGGAAGTGTATCTAGTGGGAACTCAACCTGTTATATTTCAACAGGCCCAGGTCTCTTCAAGTCTTTCCATACATCCAGTAGCTGTGAGGAATGTAGCGAATGGTCACGATGACAGTTCTGTAGTAACAGTGATTCTGGGAGCTTACATACTCCTGAAAAAGTTCAGGGGGTTTTATGATTCTGATGACCTGTTCAATGTTACTGTCTGCTAAGTTTTTGTTTGTTACATTTTGTACTGCAGTTATAAGTAGGAAAACCTCCAAAATCGGCAGTGTATCAAATACTTGTTCTCCCCACTGTATATCATACTAAAACAAGAAGATATTGACTTAAATCATTGTGAAACAATATGGTTAAGCTCTGGATTTCTACTGGTGTTGGCGTATAAACGCACGACAGGGGTACACATCGGAACTGCTATTCATTCCAGCTGAACACCACATTGTGCTTAAAGGTAGGCCTTTAACCCGTTATAGTGAGTTCCCTTCCCATACCTAGCTGCCTACCTTGCCATAGATTCTATGTTTTCATTGTAAAATAATGCTGATACTGCTGTTTTGATTGTTGAGTGAAACTAGAGTTTACGACACGCAGGTAATTGTCTCTTTCCAGATGGTGTTCCTGATGTTGAGTGAGCCACACTGTGCATAACACCACTCACAAGAGAGAGAACAGCAACCTCACTGTTGGCCTCCCAATGAATTGTTCTTCCTCACTATCTCACTCACTTCTATTGAAGCAGTTCTCTATAGGCATGTGAAACAACAAACTCATTTTTTTTTTTACCGGTAAATGAATAATATAGATATAATAACATACAAAATGTGACATTATAGCCTATTCATTACTATAAGTACCTCAAATAAACATCCCATAAGAAAAACTTGGCTTTTGGATAAGACCGTTTGCAAATGACTAAAATGTGAATGTAATAACTGTAACTGTGGCATACATGTCGGCTAGGGCTAGGCTACTAAAAGGTTTCCGTCCAGTAGGCCTAATGCCTGAGTCAGAGCAGTCATAAAACAAATTGGAATAGGACCTCTCTGGCCTTAAGCTTCTATCATAGTCTAAAACATATGCACAGCAGTGTTCTAGAATAATGGACAATTGGCTTTCAAACTTTTCGAATTCTTAGCCTGTCTTCTTCAACTGTCAACACATTCAAATGAATAGAGGACATCATTTGAGTCAATTGGAGGTGTACCTGTGGATGTAATTCAAGGCCTACCTTCAAACTCAGTGCCTCTTTGCTTGACATCATGGGAAAATCAAAAGAAATCAGCCCAGACCTCAGAAAACAAATTGTAGACCTCCACAAGTCTGGTTCATCCTTGGGAGCAATTTCCAAACGCCTGAAGGAACCACGTTCATCTGTACAAACAATAGTATGCAAGTATAAACACCATGGGACCACACAGCCGTCATACCGCTCATGAAGTAGACGCGTTCTGTTTCCTAGAGATGAACGTACTTTGGTGCGAAGAGTGCAAATCAATCCCAGAACAACAGCAAAGGACCTTGTGAAGATGCTGGAAGAAACATGGGGACAAAGATCGTACATTTTTGGAGAAATGTCCTCTCGTCTGAGGAAACAAAAATAGAACTGATCATCGTTATGTTTGGAGGAAAAAGGGGGATGCTTTGCAAGCCGAAGAACATCATCCCAACCATGAAGCACGAGGGTGGCAGCATCATGTTGTGGGGGTGCTTTATTGCAGGAGGGACTGGTGCACTTCACAAAATAGATGGTGTCATGAGGGGGGAAAATGTTGTGGATATATTGAAGCAACATCTCATGACATCAGTCAGGAAGTTAAAGCTTGGTCGCAAATGGGACCAAATGGACAATGACCCCAAGCATACTTCCAAAGTTGTGGCAAAATGGCTTAAGGATAACAAAGTCAAGGTAGTGGAGTGGCCATCACAAAGCCCTGACCTCAATACTATAGAAGATTTGTGGGCAGAACTGAAAAGGTGTGTGCGAGCAAGGAGGCCTACAAACCTGACTCAGTTACACCAGCTCTGTCAGGAGGAATGGGCCAAAATTCACCCAATTTATTGTGGGAAGCTTGTGGAAGGCTACCCAAATGTCTGACCCAAGTTAAACAATTTAAAGGAAATGCTACCAAATACTAATTGAGTGTATGTAAACTTCTGACCCACTGGGAATGTGATGAAAGAAATAAAAGCTGAAATAAATAATTCTCTACTATTATTCTGACATTTCACATTCTTAAAATAGTGGTGATCCTAACTGACCTAAGACGGGGAATTTTTACTAGGGTTAAATGTCAGGAATTGTGAAAAACTGAGTTTTAATGCATTTAGCTAAGATGTATGTAAACTTCCAACTTCAAATGTATATCACTCCAGTGTTTAATTTGCTAAATTGTAATTATTTCGCCACTATGGTTTATTTATTGCCTTACCTCCCTAATCTTACTTCATTTGCACACACTGTATATAGACTTTTCTATTGTGTTATTGACTGTACGTTTGTTCATTGCATGTGTAACTCTGTATTGTTTGTGTCGCACTGCTTTGCTTTATCTTGGCCAGGAGGCAGTTGTAAATGAGAACTTGTTCTCAACTGGCCTACATGGTTAAATAAAGGTGAAATAAAAAAACAATATTCCGTTAGATATTTGGGGGAGGACTCTCTGTTGTTCCATGTAGCTAATCTGTTCTTCAATGCCTTTGTATGGGCTAATAGCAGTAAGGCCCAAAATAATTGTTCATCAAATAATTGTTTTCATATGTTATCAAATAGCTAAATAGTTCATGGTGTGTTCTTCTTAAAACAATGCCATATAGCTTACTAGAACCTCCCCGGCTTTGACTGTTATGGGTTAAAGAGGAATTTCACCTGTGCCATGGTACATAGTCATTAATATATAACAACATTACGTCTGTCATAAACATCAACATTATCCAAACCACAAGCTACAGTAGACCGAGCGTATATTCATGTCACTGGTAGAATCGGGAAGTTTCGACTTCCTGTATACTTGTCTGCTCATAGTGAACCACAAAGTCCAGCATTCATAGTGAATGCAGATACCGCACCGCCAGGTAGATAGGGTATGGCCCACAAAGTTGGTTGATGGCATTGTTTACTTCAAACACCCAACGGACAGTAATCGCAGAACTTCTCTGGGCAAATTTTTGGGTTAAACGTTTGTTTTTATCCTTCCTGTTTGGCCCTGTCCGGGGGTGTCCTCGGATGGGGCCACAGTGTCTCCTGAACCCTCCTGTCTCAGCCTCCAGTATTTATGCTGCAGTAGTTTATGTGTCAGGGGGCTAGGGTCAGTTTGTTATATCTGGAGTACTTCTCCTGTCCTATTCGGTGTCCTGTGTGAATCTAAGTGTGCGTTCTCTAATTCTCTCCTTCTCTCTTTCTCTCTCTCTCGGAGGACTTGAGCCCTAGGACCATGCCCCAGGACTACCTGACATGATGACTCCTTGTTGTCCCCAGTCCACCTGGCCGTGCTGCTGCTCCAGTTTCAACTGTTCTGCCTTATTATTATTCGACCATGCTGGTCATTTATGAACATTTGAACATCTTGGCCATGTTCTGTTATAATCTCCACCCGGCACAGCCAGAAGAGGACTGGCCACCCCACATAGCCTGGTTCCTCTCTAGGTTTCTTCCTCGGTTTTGGCCTTTCTATGGAGTTTTTCCTAGCCACTGTGCTTCTACACCTGCATTGCTTGCTGTTTGGGGTTTTAGGCTGGGTTTCTGTACAGCACTTTGAGATATCAGCTGATGTACAAAGGGCTATATAAATAAATTTGATTTGATTTTTCACTGACGTTTGTTTTGTCTGGCTGTGCTGATTACAAACAAGTGCAAAAATGTGTTATCTTTCCCCAGTTCTACCTACCAGAGACTTACCCTGATGCTGCCAGTCGTTTGTGGCAAACAACAAAGATGCTTACGGTGAACAAAGATTATCAGAGGGATTTTATTAGCAGCTAATGTTTCAGTCCTGTATTGAACTCTGAAAGCCATCAGCTAAATCATATAGCTAGCTATCTTTTGGATACACACTGTCAATCAATTTCACCTATGCCATGGAAGTCACTGCTAGACTGGTTGCTACCTTCAGCAGAGTAAACATGTTTGTTTGTTTGTTCTATCTTCAACTAAGGTCAGCTCACGTAAGCTAGCTAACGTTAGCAAATAAGAGCAACTCAATCTGGTAGCCATCTATTCCACCTTTGTCTGGAAAACACTCTGTTACTAAAAATCAAATCGTCGATATAGCTAACTCACTCTCGGTGTGTTGGTATAATAATGATGAATATGTATAAATTGTCTATGGTTGGTTAGTTGGTTCTCAGCTGGCTAGCAATCTTGCTGCCAATTTAATGACGCTAACTAGCTAACAGCAAGCTGACAATATGAAATGTCCAAGCTAGGTGTGCTAAACTAGCCAGTCTAGAGTTCAATACAATTAGTGGAATGGTTAAATTGTGTATTGTTATGTGTTTTTGTTGTAGGTGGGAGATGATTCCACCAGCATGTATTTCCAACCCCTATCTCTGCACGGGGTGAAGGTAAATTGGCAAAACTACTTACAAGTTGAAGGCTAAGCTAGCGCAATTTACAGTAAGCATTGCATAAACAGGTATTGGGTAGTGATTGTATGGATCTCTGTTTGTGTTATGAGATTAGAGGTGGTTAGATGTAAACTGAGGACAACAGAGTACCTTCCAGACCATGTAATTACCTTCCAGACCGTTTTCTTTTTGTAAAACTCAGGTTGAGTCCAAAGCAGCGGCATTTTGGGAACACGAGCATGAGGGAGGAGACACACCTTACGGTTATGGAACACAACAAGATTGTGGGACAAAATGAGCAAGGGCCACTGAAATGTATAAAATCAAGACGACAACAGTAGAGACATCTACAAACTCCCTTGCTACAATTAACAAGAGTGATCTGCCTAAGTCAATGGGCTGGGGGAGGTTTACAGATAGGTGCTTTGAGATGAGGTAGGGGGTTTTGGTTGTGCTCAGAGACAGAAAATGTATTGCTGTGTATGAGAACGATGATTGAAAAGGTGCCATTTCTCCTTAACCTCCCATACACAACAATACATACTGTATAAGAACTGCCCTTTTCACACCTTCTGTAGCCCTCCAGTCCATTCACTTTGTTGACTGATCTTGTTACACCCTGATCTGTTTCACCTGTCTTTGTTTGGCTCCACCCACCACCAGGTATCTCCCCTCATTATCCCATGTATTTATACCTGTGTTCTCTGTGTCTGTTGCCAGTTTGTTTTGTTCGCCAAGCCTACCAGCGTTTTTCCCCTTGCTCCTGTCTTTTCTACAGTTCCTGTTTTCTAGTTTCCCCGGTTTTTACCATTCTGCCTGCCGTACTGTACTTTGTCCCACCACACTGGATTATGGACCTCTGCCTCATCTGACCCTGAGACTTCCTGCTGTTCTGTATCTTTTGGACTCTGATCTGGATTACTGACCTCTGCCTGCCTCTAGTCATAAACCTTTGTTACTTCGACCTAAAATCTGATAGTATGAACTGCCCTGACCGACCCAGCACTCAGACCAGCTCCACAATGCTGGGTCCCTGCAAGGAGCCACCAGTGGACAACACAAGGAGTTACTGCAATGTCTTATGGTGGGACTCTAAACCCTGGCAAAATGCCATGACCAATCCTTTGAGACTTTGCTGGAGCAATACCGCAGATTCCCCACTGGGCAGAGGGTCACAACCGTAATCTCCCAGCCTACCCCAGTGTCCTGAGAACCCAGGTAACCGGATGTTTGTACCTGACGCTGTCTGCTCCTCGGTCCTGGAGTGGGAGCATTCCTCCAGGCTTGCCTGCCACCCAGGCTCCCGTCGGACCCAGGCCTTTGTGCGACAACGTTTTTGGTGGCCTACTATGGTCTCAGACGTCTCCGCCTCTGTCACCGTCTGCACGCAGAACAAGACTCCTCAGCAAGCTCCGGCTGGTCTTCTTCAACCATTGCCTGTCCCTCGGCGTCTCTGGTCTTAGATATTCCTGGACTTCGTCACGGTCTTCCCCTTTCTGATGGCAAATCCGCCATCCTGACAGTAGAAACCGGTTTTCCAAAGCCGCCAACTTCATTCCTTTGCCCAAGCTACCCTCTACCAAAGAGATGGCCCAGCTCATGGTGCAGCACATCTTCCGGATCCATGGACTCCAGGTGGACATGGTTTCAGATTGGCTCTGGGAGGCATTCTGCACGCTCATTGAGACGTCAGCCAGCCTATCCTCTGGGTTTCACCCCCAGTCCAATGGCCAGTCAGAGCGAGCCAACCAAGCCTTGGAAACAACTCTTCACTGCCCGGTCTCCCACAACCCCACCCCCTGGAGCCAGCAACAAGGTTGAATACGCCCGCAACACCCTTCCTTGCTCTGCCATGGGTCTCTCTCCCTTTGAGTATCCCCTGGGGTATCAGCCCCTGCTCTTCCCTGAGCAAGAGGTCGGCATTCCTTCGGCCCAGATGTTTGTCCGCCCCTGTCGTAGTACGTGGAAGAGAACCCGGTCAGCCCTTCAAGACCACCTCCAAGTATTGATGACAAGCGGACCGCCACCGGACCCCAACTCCCCGGTATCGTCTTGTGTAGAAGGTATGGCTGTCCACCCGACACATGCCCCTCCAGGTGGAGTCCCGCAAACTTTCCCCCTGGTTTATCGGCTCTTTCCCATCACCAGTGTCATTAGCCCCTATTCTGTTCGTCTTCTGTTGCCCCGTACCCTCCGTACCCCCCGTACCATCCGTGTATATCCCACTTGTCATGTGTCTACAATACAACCGTTATCTAAAAGCCCATTGTCTCTTTTTGTTACTTTGATATTGTCTGCATCTGGGTCTTCCCTAAAACATGATAGACCTTTCGTTTTTCCAAAAGTAGCTCATAATGTCCCTCAATGTTCCTAAACAATACACTAGTTTGTCTCTAAACATTTAGGTCCCAATCGGTGGACATCTTTACACACAAAGGTGTTTTGCCCTAGCTCTCTTCCACAAAAACTGTAAAATGGTAACACCACACCATGTCTTTCTAGGAGACGTGCAGTACCAGCAAATCTTTTGCAAGGGGTCCAAACTAGAGGTCGACCGATTATGATTTTTCAACGCCGATACCGATGCCGATTATTGGAGGACCCCCAAAAGAAGCCGATACCGATTAATCGGCTGATTTTTTATTTTATTTGTAATAATGACAATTATTGTAATAATGACAATTGAATGAACACTTATTTTAACTTAATATAATCCATCAATAAAATCAATTTAGCCTCAAATAAATTATGAAACATGTTCAATTTGGTATAAATAATGCAAAAACAAAGTGTTTGGCAAGAAAGTAAAAGTGTAATATGTGCCATGTAAGAAAGCCAAGTTCCTTGCTCAGAACATGAGAACATATGAAAGCTGGTGGTTCCTTTTAATAACATGAGTCTTCAATATTCCCAGGTAAGACGTTTTAGGTTGTAGTTATTATAGGAATTATAGGACTATTTATCTCTCATTAACCGTTGACTATTGGATGTTCTTATAGGCACTTTAGTATTGCCAGTGTAACAGTATAGCTTCCGTCCCTCTCCTCGCTCCTCCCTGGGCTCGAACCAGGAACACAACGACAACAGCCACCCTCGAAGCAGCGTTACTCATGCAGAGCAAGGGCAACAACCACTCCAAGTCTCAGAGCGAGTGACGTTTGAAACACTAGCGCGCACCCCGCTAACTAGCTTTCACATCAGTTACACAAGCCTAGTCTCGGGAGTTGATAGGCTTGAAGTCATAAACAGCACAATGCTTGACGCACAACGAAGAGCTGCTGGCAAAACGCACGAAAGTGCTGTTTGAATGAATGCTTACGAGCCTGCTGCTGCCTACCACCGCTCAGTCAGACTGCTCTATCAAATCATAGACTTAGTTATAACATAATAATACACAGAAATACGAGCCTTAGGTCATAGATATGGTTGAATCCGGAAACTATCATCTCGAAAACAAGGCGTTTATTCTTTCAGTGAAATACGGAACCGTTCCGTATTTTAACTAGGGGTGACATCCATAAGTCTAAATATTCCTGTTACACTGCACAACCTTCAATGTTATGTCATAATTACGTAAAATTCTGGCAAATTAGGCGGCCCAAACTATTGCATATACACTGACTCTGCGTGCAATGAACGCAAGAGAAGTGACACAATTTCACCTGGTTAATATTGCCTGCTAACCTGGATTTCATTTAGCTAAATATGCAGGTTTAAAAATATATACTTTGGTGTATTGATTTTAAGAAAGGCATTGATGTTCATGGTTAGGTACACATTGGAGCAATGATACGCACCGCATCGATTATATGCAATGCAGGACATGCTAGATAAACTAGTAATATCATCAACCATGTGTAGTTAACTAGTGATTATGATTGATTGATTGTTTTTTTATAAGATAAGTTTAATGCTGGCTAGCAACTTACCTTGGCTTACTGCATTCGCATAACAGGCTGTCTCCTCGTGGAGTGCAATGAGAGGCAGGTGGTTAGAGTGTTGGACTAGTGAACAGTAAGTTTGCAAGATGGAATCCCCCAAGCTGACAAGGTGAAAATCTGTCGTTCTGCCCCTGAACGAGGCAGTTAACCCCCCCGTTCCTAGGCCGTCATTGAAAATAAGAATGTGTTCTTAACGGACTTGCCTAGTTAAATAAAGATTAAATAATAAACATTTTAAATAAAACGATTTATGAGTGTTATGAAAACTTAAAATCGGCCCTAATTAATCGGCCATTCCGATTAATCGTTTGACTTCTAGTCCAAACAGTTGATGGTTAAGGTCTACACCACTTCAGGCAATCTTATCCAGCTGGCAAATTTGTCTGCCTTTATGGATTGACAGTAAATATTTCTATTAGTGGTATAGGGCTCTGTAGCATCAAACAATCATGCAGATATTTCCAAAGAATGTTTAAAAAATAAAATACAAGGGAGTGAGCACAATACAATATTTAAGGCTACCTCAAAAAGAAAACTTGCTATTCAACAAAAATGTTAAATGGTAAAGGTAACATACAACAAAAACACACATGAACAGTGTAGTAAAGTGCAGAGCACTGTAGCTACAGAATTTTACACAAGATAATGTGATTTAACCAAAGATTTTTGATATCCATTTCTGGGAGGTACAGGATAGGTACTGTTTGGTGCAGCACAGCGAATTTTTGACCAACCTTGGCAATGCTGTCTTTGTCCTCAAAATATCTGTGTCCAGTTGCCTGGGGTCCGTTTAAATTTAGAAAACCCTCCGTTATCAGTATAAAAAAAATGTTTTACTCCATAAAGTAATCCAACAGTGTACGCAACCATCTTATCTATTTCAGGTCTTCTCTCATTGACTGAGACAGGTGTGTCTCACCATTCCAAAGAAACATACACTGAGTTCAGGGAACACTTGTCACTGTGGGAGGAGTGTTATCATGGTAAAACTGCCATTCAGATGCTCTTGAATAATCTTCAACTTGAAATCCAGCATAATGCCCAATCCAGCGAGAGGGATACAGTTTACGGGATACAGTTCTGCTACAATGACACACACACAGGCAAAGGAATTCTGTTTCTAAACAAGAATCCACTCCAGGAAGAAGTCCAGGTGCCACATGGTATTGTCTGTCAGACAAAAAAAACATAATAAATCATTCTGCATTGCACAGTTTGAACAAGACCTGAACTTTCCCAGAAGAACAACATTAGGGTAGACTAGTTGAACATGCATACATAGGCATAGAGATTACATTTAAAACAATATCTATCCTAATAGAAATAAATATGTCATAACCTTCAACCTTTGCACAGATGTACATAGATAGGTAAGCAGACAGTATCTAGCTACTGTACAGCCATGTCTAACAGGCATGCTTAGTCAAATATTTTTTTATAATAAAACCAGCTAATCAGTTTTAGAGATTTACAACAGTTAAAGTGTTAAATTATTGTTTCTCCTCACTGTTAGCTAGTACATTTAACTAGCTACCTTGCTGGATAGCCAATCATTGTTATTTACATTTGTTTGGAATCCTATCTTGTGTCTTGGTTATATTTTGTTATTTTGAAACTTATCCACAGTCATAATCATAACTATTGTCACCCCTCGTCAATTATGTTATATAGCTAGCTGGTAAAACTATTTACATTTGCTAGAATTGCACGTTTGCTAAAAAGTTACAAATGGGAGGTCCGGCCCATAGTAACAAGTTAGCAGGCGTCTGGCTAACTAGCTAGCCAATGCTAGTCATATGCAAACTTTTGCCCATAAACTTAGCCTTAGGTAGCTAATTTGTATAGTAACCATGTCTACGACTAAGAAGTGAAAAGGTTTACAATTGAGATACAATAGATCTCCGATTGTAAAATATCTTCTATTTTTGTCATAGACATGGCTAACAGTAACTAGCAACCTACCTAGCTGTCTTAGTTAGCAAACATAAAATGTATTTGATTTCCCACCCACTGTAACACAGTAGTATGTTAGCCAACAATACACAATATGTGACCCCCAAAAGCTGGATTCGGTACTATGAAGAACATTTTGAAATGTTGTTTTTTACATTGGACAAAAGTCGACACTCAGAGCTAGAAAATGGTCTATCATACACTGCAATTGAGGAACAATGGGCAAGTAATTCTGCTTTTTAAGTTGATAAACTTGTAACCACACTTTTGAGAAACGGGCCCTTGAATGTTTTGGTACACCTACTGGAGAACTCTTCTTTGTCTACAACTATTCAGCATCATCCACACCCATCACGTTAAGGATTCACATGCCATGTGCTAAATAACCAAAGATTTCAAGACTAACTGTGGTAAAAGTAGTACCCTACAATAAGGAAAAAACTCCAGGTAAAAATACACTTCATCTAGTCCTTGGACTATATCCTAATCTGATTTTGGTACAGGTCTTGTTGATCTTCACATTACCGTTTCTGGTAAACACACTATATCAAATCTATGTTTATTTGTCACATGCCCAGGCCACAGAAGGTGTAAAAGGTACAGTGAAATGGTTACTTGCATAGTAGCAAAAGTTTTCCCAGATACACTTGTATAAATTGACTGGTCATGTGAAAGAAATCCCCCCCCCCCCAGCCATATGTAGCTAAGTGGATGGGTCACTATTGTCTAGACATGTACACATCTTCATGAAATACAATAGATGGCCATAATCATTCCAAGCCACACCTGGTTAACTTGATTGGTCATGTAATTATCTGGTGAAGTGGAGTATTTTGTTTAGACAGCTAGCTACCCTCTAAACAATGAACCGGGATAATCCCAACTCATACTAATACCAATACAAACATTGATATAGCTGTCGTATGAAGCTGCAGGTAGCTAAAGCTAACAAAACTAGGTGCAATGTTATCTAGGTAACATTAGGCAATAACTAGCAATGCAAATGGATTCTGATTCGAATAATATTTATACATAGATCATACACGTAAAGTTAGTCAGCAAGCCAGCAAGCTAACGCTCGCTAGCTAGCTAACAGTACGCATTAACTTGCAATGAAAATGACTTTTGACTAAATTAGAAACATATAATATCTGAAACTGTGGCTAGACTCTTACCTGTGTACATGGATGAATGCTTCACGACAGACTGGAACCATTTAACTTAGTTTTGTTTGTAGCTACAGTACATCTTGTTTGGCCAGCATTGTGTCAAGTCTTTCCGGTTCACACTGGCACGTGCAGAATGTATCCCATCACAACTTTGTCCAACTGATCTGGTGAATTCTGAATTCCCCAATCCCCTTACAAGAATGTACCATGGCAGTAAAATGAAAAAACAAATGGTACTATCATAGGGTGTATCATTTGGCATGCGAATCCCAGACCTCCTGGGCAATTATGTGTGAAACATCTCACTGACCTAGAAATGCCATGGACATGAGGAAAACAAGACCAGATTACCCTAGGGCTAAATTCCCATTTAAGGATTAATGAATTGCTTTTCAACATTGCTCAGTGGTGCTGATTATGGACTATTTAAAACAGCCACAAATAGGCCAAAGTTCCTTAAACAGACATCTAACTCTTTGATTACACTGACAGCATCATTGCGCAAAATACTATGCAGCAACATCTGGATATGTATGCAACAAAAGTTCAACATTCACCTTCTGCTAACATTTCTGTCAAGACATCTACCCACTCATTTGATAAATCCAATTTATTCACCACACCGAATGCATAGCAACTGCCTCTGCAAAGCAATGCTGCAAGGCAAATGCAGAGTTTAATTGGAACTGAATGTAATTCTGGTGTACCAAAATACAATGACACTGTCCGTGTGTTCGAGGCATTCTGTCAAACCCCACAAACCCCCTTGATGTTAATGGCTGCTGGGGCTGAACCTCAAACGCGTCATAGGAGGAGTGATTTAAATGTGTGTTCCCTGTTGGCTTTGAACTAACATGCTGATCGGACCAGACACGTCGCGTGCGCAAGCGTCGCAAAATAAATTTAGAAATCCATGTGATTAAATTATTGCACCCACACTGCTCCCGCGCAAACGAGCGTCTGCATAGCCAAGGGCTAAAATAGAACTCATTCCTATTCCTGAAGCTGATCGCACTGCAAGTCCTGCCTCTCCCATCTCCTCATTGGTTTATAGAAGCAGGTACCCACGTGCCATCTCCTCATTGGTTATACCCACGTGGGTGATTGAAAGACGAACTGTTACCGGTTGTCATGGTAATACTATGAAAGATGCCAATCACCATATAGATGCCAATCACCATATAAATTTAAAGATGAAAAAGCCTGGGAGGAGGAGAGATGACGAGAAACGATTCGGTTGGCCGTTTTATGTGTGGATAAATTGTCGGAGTAGAGGTTCTTGTGCATTTCAGGTAAAATAACAACTCAATGTTTATATCCCAGGACAAATTTGCTAGCAACAGCAAGCTAGGTAAATAGGACAAATTAGCTAGCAAGTGCAAGCTAACTAGATCAATTGCCATACATGTTTAATGCTTTTCGACCTGTCCCCAAATTAATGTCATTGGTTCAGAGTTTGTTTTAATATTTTAACCTGCGTCTCGTGATCGCGTTTGGTGTAGGGGGACAAAATAAATGATAGCGCACGCGCGCAGCCGGTTTGGGTTCAGTGTAGGGAGTAGCTCCGCCTTCATATCACAAAGCGGTGTATAGCCATGAACAAGAATCACATTCTTTTAACAGAGCTCGACTGTCTGACATGACAATTACTTCATTCACCATATGTAGCCTAATGGTTCACATGCCTATTTGAAATCCATGAAGTCTGCCAACACAGTAAGGAAACAGATTTAGCCTACTTCTGGACTAGTCTGCATGATCTCCAAACGGAATACTAAGCAACTGTTTGAAGTTGTTACATCTTGAGAACAGCAACAGTCGATCATTGCAGCAGTCCACGAATTGGTTGAATTCGCTTACGCCTCGTGTTGTGACACGCGCCACCACCGTGATCATTTCTTCTCCTTGACTTCACATAAACTACCACGACGGAAAGGTGAGCACCGGATGCCATTTATCCACTTTTGTAAATCTTTTTTCCATAGTCCAATATCGTTCAAAGTTGCAGCTTGTGGTTCGGACGAATGTTAGACTTGTACATAGTAATGCATTTAAGGCTATAATTAGAACATGTTGGTCCCGTTTTCTAGCCTGTCTGACATGTTCGGACAGACTCTTGAGCGAAAGTTATTCCTCCGTGATTCTACATTTCCCTCTTTCCGGTGGTGAAAGTGGAGAACATGACTCACTGTTACCACTCATCGTAGCACACATCTCTTAACGGTTCTTCCATGCTGTTCTTGGGTGGGTGGGTGTGTGCCTTGATTTGACTGCATCACAGCTGCAAGAGAGCACTTATACAATGGGGAGTTGTGCTCCGTAATGGTAATTAAAAAGGAGACCATTTTTAATGAAGCTGGGATGGGTGTAGTTATGGCCCTTGAGCGCATTATTAAACGAGAAGGATATATTGCTAATCTGCCTTGGTGGGAAGCGCGCCTGACCACTGCTCACTGTAGGCCTGCTATTGGTACTATTTATAGTGGCTGTTAATGTTACAGTCATGTTTTTAATTACAAACGACTTCCCCTCGCTTGTGTGAGCGGATTATTTGTTCATTTAAACTGGGGGGTTGGGTTTTGACAGGTTTTCATTAGTGTAGGTTTACCTAAGGCAGAGGGAGCAATACCTCTACAGAGTGACTGGTCAAATGTGACATTTTGAACTGAGCCACTGATATATGGGACTTGTTGATGCACATGAATTGAATTTAAACAAGATAAGGCAAACATGCCTTAGCCTACAAAATGCCTGGTGGTCTTATAAAACAGTTAGTACTCACCATATGTTGAGAAAATAAGGTTATATAGGCCTATACTACCTAGGTAGGTGCTTCTCCAAAGAAGCTTTGCAATGTAAGAAGATTAAATGATTGGGAGATGAGCATCAAATTGAACATGGATAACATGACAGCTCCCCACTTCTAAGGAAACCCAGAAATGTATACTGAACAAAAATATAAATGCAATCTGCAACGATTTTGCTGAGTTACAGTTCATAAGGAAATCAGTCAATTTAAATAAATAAATTGGGCCCTAATCTATGGATTTCACATGACTGGGCAGGGGCGCAGCCATGCCCCAGCCAATCAGAATGGCTTTATTACAGACAGAAATACTCCTCAGTTTCATCAGCTGTCTGGGTGGCTTGTCTCAGACAATCCTGCAAGGGAAGAAGCTGGCTGTGGAGGTCCTGGGCTGGTGTGGTCACATGTGGGATGTATTGGATGCACTGCCAAATTCTCGAAAATTATGTTGGAGGCATTTTATGGTAGAGAAATGAACATTCAATTATCTGGCAACAGCTCTGGTGGACGTTCCTGCAATCGGTGTGCTAATTGCATGCTCCCTCAACTTAAGACATCTGTGGCATTGTGTTGTGAGAGAACTGTATATTTTAGCGACCTTTTATTGTACAAGGTGCACCTGTGTCATGATCATGCTTTTTAATCAGCTTCTTGATATGACACACATGTCAGGTGGATGGATTTTCTTAGCAAAGGAGAAATTCTCATTTAACATGGATGTAAACAGATATGTTCACAACATTTAGAGAAATAAGCTTTTTGTGCATATGGAACATTGCTGGGATCTTTTATTTCAGCTCATGAAACATGGGACCAACACTTCACATGTTGCATTTATATTTCTGTTCAGTATATTTCTCCCCAAGTGAATAATTCAATGAAGAGCCAAATGCAATTGTGTATCGGCAAGTGAACTATTATTTGCTCTGTCAACCTGAAACCAGATGCAATCCATCAGTCTGTACTCAGACAGCCACGGTATTGTGTTCCTCCTCATTAGCCTCTGTTTTTAATCAGTCTATTACTAGAGCGGAACAGCGCTGTCTCTTCTCCTCACTAACCTTTTGTTTTGCTTGATAATTCATTTATCATGAAACACTGCAACAGAGACCAAGGTTATTACAAATCAGAGCCCACATACGCTTATTTCTCGATAATGACTCCAGTTTATCAGAGGAAAGAGCGTAAGTAGCCTAGTCAAGGACAGAGTGCCAGGCAGACTCAAACTTTAATCGTAACAAATATAACTGTCACCCCCTCCCCCTCCCCCTCCCCCTCCCCCACACGCTTGCGTAGACTTTCCTAACCCCCTTTCTCATTTTTGTATTTAAAAAGCCAAGATGCTCCTACCTTGAAATGTTCCTACCTTGAAAGGAGAAATGCCCTACCTTGTTTTTAGCTCTGGTTACAGATTGGTATTACGGTGTTCTGCTGGGAGGTGATAAGAAGGAACACTAAGTCCTTGTGCCCTCCAAACTAGGTGGGTGTCTAGTGTGTTCAGTGGAGAGATAAGCTTGTCTAAGTCCCGTTTAGGCTAATGTACAGTTGAAGTCGGAAGTTTACATTTTTTATTTTTTTATTTTACCTTTATTTAACTAGGCAAGTCAGTTAAGAACAAATTCTTATTTTCAATTACGGCCTAGGAACAGTGGGTTAACTGCCTGTTCAGGGGCAGAACGACAGATTTGTACCTTGTCAGCTCGGGGGTTTGAACTTCCACTTCCAGCTCGGGGGTAACCTTCCAGTTACTAGTCCAACGCTCTAACCACTAGGCTACCCTGCCGCCCCGACATACACCTTAGCCAAATACATTTAAACTCAGTTTTTCACAATTCCATGACATTTAATCCTAGTAAAAATTCCTAGTCTTAGGTCAGTTAGGATCACCACTCTATTTTGAGAATGTGAAATGTCAGAATAATAGTAGAGAATTATTTCATGTATTTCAGCTTCTGTTTCTTTCATCACATTCCCAGTGGGTCAGAAGTTTACATACACTGAATTAGTATTTGGTAGCATTGCCTTTAAATTGTTTATCTTGCTTGGGTCAAATGTTTCAGGTAGCCTTCCACAAGCTTCCCAGAATAAGTAGGGTGAATTTTGGCCCATTCCACCTGACAGAGCTGGTGTAACTGAGTCAGGATGTAGGCCTCCTTGCTTGTACACACTTTTTCAGTTTTGCCCACATTTTCTACAGGATTGAGGTCAGGGCTTTATGATTGCCATTCCAATACCTTGACTTTGTTGTCCCCATTTTGCCACAACTTTGGAAGTATACTTGGGGTCACTGTCCATTTGGAAGACCCATTTGTGACCAAGCTTTAACTTCCTGACTGATGTCTTGAGATGTTGCTTCAATATATCCACATAATTCTCCTCCCTTATGATGCCATCTATTTTGTGAAGTGCACCAGTCCTTCCTGCAGCAAAGCATGCCCACAACATGATGCTGCCGCCCTCGTGCTTCACGGTTGGGATGGTGTTCTTCGGCTTGCAAGCCTCCCCTTTTTCCTTCAAACAGAACGATGGTCATTATGGCCAAACAGTTCTATTTTTGTTTCATCAGACCAGAGGACATTTCTCCAAAAAGTACGATCTTTGTCCCCATGTGCAGTTGCAAACCGTAGCCTGGCTTGTTATGGCTGTTTTGGAGCGGTTGCTTCTTCCTTGCTGAACGGTCTTTCAAGTTATGTCGATATAGGACTTGCTTTACTGTGGACATAGATACTTTTGTACCAGTTTCATCCAGCATCTTCACAAGGTTCTTTGCTGCTGTTCTGAGATTGATTTGCACCTTTTGATCCAAAGTACGTTCATCTCTAGGAGACAGAACGCGTCTCCTTCCTGAGTGGTTTGATGGCTGCTTGGTCCCATGGTGTTTATACTTGCATACTATTGTTTGTACAAATGAACGTGGTAACGTTCAGGCGTTTGGAAATTGCTCCCAAAGATGAATCAGACTGGTGGAGGTCTACAATTTTTTTTTCATGAGGTCTTAGAAAGAGGCACTGAGTTTGAAGGTAGGCCTTGCTTTACATCCACAGGTACACCTCCAATTGACTCATGATGTCAAATGGCCTATCAGAAGCTTCTAAAGCCATGGCATCATTTTCTTGAATTTTCCCAGCTGTTTAAAGGCACAGTCAACTTTGAACTTCTGACCCACTGGAAATGTGATACAGTGAAATAATCTGTCTGTTTACAATTGTTGGAAAAATTACTTTTCATGCAAAGTAGATGTCCTAACCGATTTTCCAACACTATAGTTTGTTAACAAGAGATTTGTGGAGTGGTTGAAAAATGAGTTTTAATTGCTCCAACCTAAGTGTTGCTCTGCATTGAAATATCTCCCCCTCTGAAGATGATGATGACATCCCTCAGGTTCAGTCTCAGAGTTTTCCTTGTGCTGCAAAAGATGATTAAATGTTTATTTGCATTTAAGAGATTAGTTCTCTTTTTTTGCTGCGTTATTTTGTCTCTTAGTGTACGGTCGACATTTCTGCAGGTGTGTGTGTGTCTGTGTGATCGCGTTCGCTGTGCTGCCGCAACTTGTTGCAGGTACGGCAAGGAATGCTAAAATGTTTTTATTTTCAGGGCTCCAGACTAACGTTTTCATCATTTGATGGCACCAGCCCCGTTTCAGGTTTTTGCTCTCAATAGGCATAAGCTATTTTCTAGTTAATGAGAAGGTTTTTACGAAAGGCTTTGTCCATCTATCAGAAGACAGTTCTCATTTGCATCGCTAACAGCTACAGTGGTAGACGTACGTGCACCGCACACACACTGATGAGACGGGCTGTCCCGTGTCACTGCTTCTTCTGAAAGTTGCAGGAAATACGAATCACTGATCTGTGATAATGGCGCCGGAGGGGATGGCTGCTGTTTTACGGTCTCCTAACCAACTGTGCGATTGTGTTTTTTTGAATTGTTTGTTACCTATTTTGTACATAATGTTGCTGCTACCCTCTCTTATGACCGAAAAGAGATTCTTGATATCAGAACAGCGACTACTTATCTCGAACTGGACAAAAAATTTCTTTAATGAGTCTGATGCAAAAGATATACTGCTTTTCCGAGACCAGGCACAAATCCCAGTCATTCGCATGAAGAAAATATAGGTGGCTGAGATCGGGCTGCTTTGTGAGAATTTGTCAGCAAGTGGATAACCCGCCTTTGCCATCTGTTCTATTGGCCAACGTGCAATCACTGGAGAACAAACTAGATCTCTATTCGAGACTATCCTACCAACGGGTCATTAAACTGTAATACCTTATGTTTCACAGAGTCTTGGCTGAACAACGACACTGTTAATATACAGTTGGTTGGGTTTTCCGTACTTCGGCAGGACAGAACAACTACGTCTGGTAAGATGAAAGGTGGGTGTGTATTTGCCAATAACAGCTGGTGCGCGATGTCTAATACTAAGGAAATCTCGGTATTGCTTGCCTGAGGTAGAGTACCTCATGATAAGCTCTAGACCACACTATCTACCAAGAGTTGATCTATATTTTTCATAGCCGAATATTTACCACCACAAACCGACACTGACACGAAGAACGCACTCAGCGAGCTGTAAAAGGCCAGAAGCAAACAATAAAATGCTCATCCAGAAGCAGCGATCCTAGTGCACTTAAATCCGTTTTACCTCATTTCTACCAGCATGTCATGTGCAACCAGAGGGGGGAAAACTATAGACCACCTTTACTCCAGAGACACATGCAAAGCTCTCCATCACCCTCTATTTGGAAAATCTGATCATAGTTATATTCTCCTGATTCCAACTTGCAAGCAAGAACTAAAGCAAAAAGTACCAGTGACTCGCTCAATACGGCAGTGGTCAGATGACGCGGATGCTACACTACAGGACTGTTTTGCTAGCTCAGACTGGAATATCTTCCAGGATTCATCCAATTGCATTGAGGAGTATACCACCTCAGTCACTGGCTTCATCAATAAGTGCATCGACAACATCATCCCCACAGTGACCGTACGTACATATCCCAACCAGAAGCCATAGATTACAGGAAACATATTATATTATAGCTTATACAGTGGTTGCTCAGCTGAAAGTTTTGAGTTTATGCTGCGGGATTTAAAAGGTAATTTGTGGTTTAGTACAGTACCAATAAAGGTGTAGAAAAAAGTCACTGCTTCATTGCTCCAGACCACCGCAAGGGGGAGTTAGAGAACTGATTATGCTTTTGTGTCCCAAGGCGCTAAAGGTGTCTACCTGACAATGAATGGGCGATTTAAAAAAATAAAATAAAATAGAAACTGATAACACGACTTAAAAATGTAATTTCAATGAACTGAATGATGAGGGTGAAGCAGGTGATTTGAATGTATAAATGAAAATGTTCAATTATATTCCATGATGTTCTTAAGATCTACTCTACCGGTCAAAAGTTTTAGAACACCTACTCATTCAGGGGGTTTTCTGTTTTTACTATTTTCTACATTGTAGAATAATAGTGAAGACAAACTATGAAATAACACACATGGAATCATGTAGTAACCAAAAAAGTGTTCAACAAATCAAAATATATTTTATTTGAGATTCCTCAAATTGCCACCCTTTGCATGGATGACAGCTTTGCACACTCTTTGGCATTCTCAGCTTCACCTGGAATTATTTTCCAACAGTCTTGAAGGAGTTCCCACATTCTTTTCCTTCACTCTGCAGTCTGACTCATCCCAAACCATCTCGGTTTGGTTGAGGTCGGGATTGTGGATGCCAGGTCATCTGATGCAGCACTCCATCACTCTCCTCCTTGGTAAAATAGCCCTTACACAACCTGGAGGTGTGTTGGGTTATTGTCCTGTTGAAAAACCTGATAGTCCCATTTACGCCATCCCATCTGGTTTGGGATATTGCTGCAGAATGCTGTGGTAGCCTTGCTGGTTAAGTGTGCCTTGAATTCTAAATAAATCAGACAGTGTAGCCAGCAAAGCACCCCCACACCAGAACACCACCTCCATGCTTTATGGTGGGAAATAAACATGCAGAGATCATGAGTTCACCCACACCGCGTCTCACAACGGTACCTTATATAATGTTACTTACCCTACATTGTTCATCTCATATGCATACGTTGATACTGTACTCTATATCATCGACTGCATCCTTATGTAATACATGTATCACTAGCCACTTTAACTATGCCACTTGGTTTACATACTCATCTCATATGTATATACTGTACTCGATATCATCTACTGTATCTTGCCTATGCTGCTCTGTACCATCACTCATTCATATATCCTTATGTACATATTCTTTATCCCCTTACACTGTGTATAAGACAGTAGTTTTTTGGAATTGTTAGTTAGATTACTTGTTCGATATTACTGCATTGTCGGAACTAGAAGCACAAGCATTTCGCTGCACAAGCATTTCGCTACACTCGCATTAACATCTGCTAACCATGTGTATGTGACAAATAAAATTTGATTTGATTTGTAATAGAACAAAAGGACAATTTGTGATTATGGGACATATTGGAGTGCCAACAGAAGAAGCTTGTCAAAGGTAAGGCATGAATTATATTTTTTATTCTGCATTTTGTGTCGCGCCTGCAGGGTTGAAATATGCTTTTCTCTCTTTGTTTACTGGGGTGCTATCCTCAAATAATAGCATCGTTTGCTTTCGCCGTAAAGCATTTTTGAAGTCTGACACGTTGGCTGGATTCACAACAAGTGTAGCTTTAATTTGGCATATTGACTGATTTCAAAGTTACATTTTTATAGTAATTTATTTGAATTTGGTGCTCTGCATTTTCACTGGATGTTGGCCAGGTGGGATGCTACCTTCCCACATATCCCAGAGAGGTTAAACAACTTGGAAAATTCCAGAAAATGTCATGGCTTTAGAAGCTTCTGATAGGCTAATTGACATCATTTGAGTCAATTGGAGGTGTACCTGTGGATGTATTTCAAGGCCTACCTTAAACTCAGTGCCTCTTTGCTTGACATCAATTCCCATACCGCCCTAACAGATCCACAGATGACGCAATCTGAATCGCACTCCACACTGCCCGTTCCCACCTGGACAAAAGAAACACCAACGTGAGACTGCTATTAATTTGCTAACTCTTGTGTTGTTTTTTTGTCGCACTGCTTTGCTTTATCTTGGCCAGGTTGCAGTTGTAAATGAAACTTTGTTCCCAACTGGCCTACCTGGTTAAATAAAGGTGTGAGGAAAAAAAGGAAACAGCTCAGCGTTCAACAGCATAGTGCCCTCAAAGCTCATCACTTAGCTAAGGAGTCTGGGACTAAACACCACCGTCCTCAACTGGATCCTGACTTCCTGACGGGTACACCCCAGATGGTAAGGATGGGTAACAACACATTTGCCACGCTGATCCTCAGACCCCTCAGGGGTGCGTGCTTAGTCCTGAGTGGCCAAGCATGACTCCAACACCATTAAGTTTGATGACAACACAACGGTGCTAGGCCTGGTCACTGACAATGATGAAACAGCCTACAGAGGGTAGTGCATATGGCCCAGTACGTCACTGGGGCCAAGCTTCCTGCCATCCAGGACCTATATACTAGGCGGTGTCAGAGGAAGGCCCAAATAATTGTCAGACTCCAGTCACTCAAGTCATAGACTGTTCTCTCTGCTACCGCATGGCAAATGGTACCAGAGTGCCAAGTCTTAGGTCTAAATGGCTCCTTAATTCTATCCACAAGCCATAAGACCGTTGAACAATTAATGAAATGGCCACCCAGACTATTTACACCTCCCAACACCTTTTAAAAAAAAAATTTTTTTACACTGCTGCTACTTGATGATTATTTATTTATAGTTACTTTACCCCTACCTACATGAAGAAATTACCTCGACTTACCTATACCCCCCCCCCACATTGACTTGGTACCAGTACCCCCTGTATATAGCCTCGTTATTATTATTTTTTTTCTTCATAAATATTTCCTTCAATATTTATTGAACTGCATTGTTGGTTAAGGGCTTATAAGTAAGCATTTCACGGTAAGGTCTACACTTTTTTTTTTTTTGGTGCCTGTGACAATTTTACTTGCTGTATTCTGTTCGTCTTCATTATAAACTTGGGCAAATGTAATTAGTTTTCTATTGATTTCAATACATTTAATTGACTTCGTACCTAGTTCAATATGACTCAATGATGCCTAGTGCGCTCGCAATGGCCGATGTGCAGCTCCATATTTCAAAAACGTATTTGATATTTCAATACAGTATGAAACTGCACTGCGGAAGGGAGGACACTATCATTACAGGACTAATGCACTTTACTGTTTGACCAACTCATGGTCTTCTCCGCCTAAAAATATGTAATGTTTTGATTGAAGGTGACCAGGTGGAATGTACAGCTCGCACCAGTGTGACCAATTAAAAATGTAACTCGCACAGCCAAGTCAAAAGGTCGCAAAATACAACTGTGGTTGAAGCATAGAGCCCTGATTTGTGCACTCATTTGAGACTCACACGTAGCTGTACTGCAGCAGTGCTTTGGGGGCTTCAGTATGAAGACGAAGTCAAGCTTACAGGGAAATAATAATTCATTTAAGGGCAGCCTGTTAGCCCCTTCGGTTGAACATTGTCTGCCGTGTCTTCTCGATACATGATCTGTTTGGAGTCAAGCGAGACTAACTAGTTGTATCAGCACATTTCCAGCTGCCCAGAAATAAACTGGGGCATAGGACTTGTTAACATTGTACTTCAGGAAATGTTTGCATACTGTATAGGAACTCTACCCCAGGGGTTTTCAAACATTTGCTCTGAGACCCTCAGCCATTCCATATATAATACATGATCAAAAGTATGTGGACATCTGATCGTTGAACATCTCATTCCAAAATCATGGTCATTAATATGGAGTTGCTCCCCCTTTTCTGCTACAACAGCCTCCACTCTTCTGGGAAGGCTTTCCACTAGGTGTTGGAACATTGATGCGGGGTTGGGCACTGATGTTGGGCGATTAGGCATGACTTGCAATTGGTATTCCAATTCTCTCCAAAGGTGTTCGATGGTGTTGAGGTCAGGACTCTTTGCAGGCCAGTCAAGTTCTTCCACACTGATCTCGATAGACCTTGCTTTGTGCACTGGGGCATTGTCATGCTGAAACAGGAAAGGGCCTTGCCCAAATTGTTGCCATAAAGTTGGAAGCACAGAATTGTCTAGAATGTCATTATGGTGTAGCATTAAGATTTCCCTTCACTGGAACTAAGGGGCCTAGCCTGAATCATGAAAAATAGCCCCAGACCATTATTCCTCCTCCACCAACCTTTACAGTTGGCACTATGCATTGGGGCAGGTAGCGTCTTCCTGTCATCCAAACCCAGATTAGCCTGTTGGACTGCCAGATGGTGAAGCGTGATTCATCACTCTAGAGAAAGCTATTCCACTGCTCGAGTCCAATGGCGGCGAGCTTTAAACCACTCCAGCCGACACTTGGCATTGTGCATGGTCATCTTAGGCTTGTGTGCGGCTGCTCGGCCATGGAAATCCATTACATGAAGCGCCTGATGAACAGTTATTTTGCTGACTTTGCTTCCAGAAGCAGTTTGGAACTTGGTAGTGAGTGTTGTAACCGAGGCCTGTACTCGGCAGTCCCGAGTTTGTGTATTTAACGTATTCCAGAGCTAGCACACACAGCATTTTAGCAAACCCTTTTCCTAATCTTTGCCTTTTTCTCCTAACCTGCTACGTTAATTTTCCTAACCTACAAAAAAGTATTTCCGGTAGTGATGCACCGATATGACATTTTTGACCGATACCGATATCCAATATTTTCCTTGCCAAAATATACAATACCGATTATTAGAAAAAAATGTAGGGCCCTTTTAAGCATTCTAGTACAGTTATATAGTTAGACCGCTGCGTCCGTGTGTTAAGGCACTGCATCGCCGTACAAAAGGCTTCACTACAGTCCCTGGTTCGAATCCAGGCTGTATCAATTCCGGCTTTGATTGGGAGTCCCATAGGGCGGCACACAATTGGCCCAGCGTTGTCCTGGTTTGGCCGGGGTAGGCATTGTAAATAAGGACTTGTTCTTAACTGACTTCCCTATTTAAATAAAGGTGTTACACACACACTCTGACCCAAACGCTATTTTGTTGGCATTTACATATGTCCCCATGACCAGTAAAACATCATCAAAACCTATTTCTTTCACTTACTTGCTGTGTTCAGTCTTTTCATTCTCAACAAGGATTTCTCATTCTATGGAATGCCGTTTGGGTCTTTGCGTGTCAAATAACACTATTTGACATGACAAATACGCTTGTTGACCAATCAGGACCTGACTATGACTGCACGTCACAATAATTTAATGCTTTCATACATGTCTACGTAGTTATTACACAGTGTAATCAATATCACTCATATTTCATATGTCACAACGATTAATTGATACATATGCCATGATGCTGGTAAAGTTGTCTCGTGCACCTACAGTGTTGGTCATTTAAAAAAAAAAAATGAGCGCTCATGGATGCAAACAATGTTCTTCCCCAAAAACATATCAAAACGACTTCTGTTTTAATAGCTTTAGTTAGCTAGCTAACTATATATAGCAAGGTGTCAACAAAAATAACCCTAATTTATAAGACCGTTCTTATTTGATTAATGGTGGTCGGACCCATCTATGTGAAGCTAGCCACAATAGTGAACTTTGCGGTTAGCCTTCAAAATAAAAGTATGACATTGACAATGATGCAAATGAATACATAGTAGAATTATGCCATAATTGAATAGATCATGGTAAATGATTGGAATGTTATATAAAATCAGCAAAAGTCAAATTAATAAAATGGTCATCTGGAATCACACTGGTTGTATTATACTTAAAATTATGCCCTCAATACAATTCTTTTCACTGTACAGCCTTACCTGTGCATCAATGACATGACACCAGAGAACATTAGCATCGTAGCTATTATTGCGGACTCTGAAACAACGGAATTGAGCCACATTTATTGTCGACCTTTTGTGTATTGAACATAGTCTGATAACTCTGAGGAGGACGTTGGGGAAAAAATATATTGGGTATTGAGTAGACTGATAGCCCATTTCATTGATCCCCAATCCTTAGGTAAAGCTGTACAGTTGCAATATGAATGTCAATACACACAATAGGCTCTTCACAGTTGTGTTCTGTGGGTGTCACCGACTAGACTGATACCCCATTTCATTGCTTCACATTCCAACTTTGTTTAACATGATCTAGTCTAAATATGGCATGACCCCACCAAATTGTAACCTTCTGCATCACTTTCAAAGAGGTACTTTTTATTTTGAAGGCAAACTGCAAATTCCACAATTGTGCCTAATCCTTATTGTGGCTAGCTTCACACACAACCCGGTCCGGTCAAGCCTCACCTGCCAGCTAGCTGGCTGCTTACAACGTTAGCTTTGGGCAACAGGGTTAAGTAGCTGGCTAGCTATTTATTTTCATGAACTGAAGTTCAATTTCAATAGGCGAACAACAAGTGGCTACCTAGCTAAATCTTACTCACAGGGATTCCTAAATCATTGCTAAGAATAACGAAAATGCAGTTTACTGGTCATTGTTTTCAGTCTGGTTATATTAGTGCTAGCTAGGTACCCCAGAAGTTGCGGTCAGTAATGAAGCATTTGTTCAACGCGGTAGTGTAAACGCATCGTTCGTGGCCGGTGTTTGCTTGTTTGCAGACTTATTGTACAGCTTTGACAGTGCTACTGATAGTAGTGGTGGCGCTTGGCTTGCATGTGCAAATTTAGAACATACAAGATTCTATAATATAACTGTTATTTTACATGTCAAATTAAAAGCTTATTTTACAGGTCAAATAACACTATTTTACACATCTTTTTTTGACACTCAAAGACCCAAACAGCGTTCCATAGTATGTTGTGAAGCTAACTCCGATAGGGCAATGTGTACCGGTGCTCGACCAGTCGGCGAAAGCCAACATCACCCACGACAGAGAACGGTTGGTTGTCAAGGACAATGAATTCCATTATCTTGGCGTTTAATGGATTTTACCTTTTGAGTTGTCTCTCTGAAATGTTCTTGCTCTTTCAAATGACTGCTCGACCCACACAGCAGACATTGTGGGCTAGGTTAGGAATGCTGTGTTGCACTTGTAGCGCAAAATGTTATTTGGCATCATTACATCAAGTACCCACATTATATACAGTTGAAGTTAGAAGTTTACGTACTCTTAGGTTGGAGTCATTAAAACTCATTTTGCAACCACTCCACACATTTCTTGTTAACAAACTATAGTTTTGACAAGTTTGTTAGGACATCTACTTCGTGCATGACACAAGTCATTTTTCCAACAATTGTTTAGATATATTATTTCACTTAACTCACAATCACAATTCCAGTGGGTCAGAAGTTTACATACAAAGTTGACTGCCTTTCAACAGTTTGGAAAATTCCAGAAAATGATGTCATAGCTTCTGATAGGCTAATTGACATAATTTGAGTCAATTGGAGGTCTACCTATGAATGTATTTCAAGGCCTACCTTCAAACTCCGTGCCTCTCTGCTTGACATCATGGGAAAATCAAAATAAATCAGCCAAGACTTCAGAAAATAAATTGTAGACCTCCACAAGCCTGGTTCGTCCTTGGGAGCAATTTCCAAGCGCCTGACGGTACCACGTTCATATGTACAAACAATACTATGCAATGGGACTACGCAGCCGTCATACCGCTCAGGAAGGAGACACATTCTGTCTCCTAGAGATTAACGTACTTGTGTGAAAAATGCAAATCAATCCCAGAACAACATCAAAGGACCTTGTGAAGATGCTGGAGGAAACCGTTACAAAAGTATCTATATCCACAGCAAAACGAGTCCTATATCGACATAAGCTGCTCAATAAGGAAGAAGCCACTGCCACATAAAAGCCAGACTACAGTTTGCAACTGCACATGGGGACAAAGATGTGAGAAATTGCCAAGAAACTGAAGATCCCGTACCACGCTGCGTACTACTCCCTTCACAGAACAGCGCAAACTGTCTCTAACCAGAATTGAAAGAAGAGTGGGAGGTGTCTAGAAGTGAATTAGTGTCTAGTTTGAGAAACAGATGCCTCAAGTCCTCAAGTGGCAGCTTTATTACATAGTACCCACAAAACACTGGTCTCAACGTCAACAGTGAACAGGTGACCCCGGGATGCTGGCCTTCTACGCAGAGTAGAAGGCCAGGGTAGCCTAGTGGTTAGAGCGTTGGACTAGTAACCGGAAGGTTGCAAGTTCAAATCGCTGACCTGACAAGGTACAAATTTGTCGTTTTGCCCCTGAACAGGCAGTTAACCCACTGTTCCTAGGCCGTCATTGAAAATAAGAATTTGTTCTTAACTAACTTGCCTGGTTAAATAATGGTCAAATAAAAAAATAAAGAGTTGCAAAGAAATAGCCATATCTCAGACTGGACAATAAAAATAAAATATTAAGATGGACAAAAGAACACAGACACTGGAATGAGAAATATTTTTACTATTTTCTACATTGTAACCCTAGTGAAAACCTTTTTGAAAAACCAACCCCTCTGCCGACTGTAGTCTACACAGCTCCACTCTGCAATGCAACCCAACCACATTTATTCAGTAAGCAACATCAGACTTCTCCTCTGGGACTTATTTTGAAGTGTCAATGAAGAGGTCTGTTTGTGTGGAGGTTGTCGTGGGACAACTGCTTTCTAGGATGCCAGTCAGTTCAAAGGCGTATGTTTTTTCAGGGAACTGCCCCCCCCCCCATATTCCTTAAATAATTAGGCCTAAGCTCTTTGCCTGGGAGACCCTGAACCACCCGAATGGTTACGGTGCCAAGACTCACATTTGGGAATCAGAGGCCTCTCATGTCTGAGGCTTCTCTCTCCTAGCCACACACATTCCAGGTGTGTGTAATGTATGGCACGGATTTATTTAGGAAGCCTCTGATAAACAGGGATGATTGAACGGCAGCTCTTGTGAACACTCCCAAGGAAGCTACATTTCCTGAATGTTCTGGTGGTTTACGGAATAGTCTCCTTCACATGGTAGAAGCATCAACCAAATACTCATAGTTGAAATAAAGATTCACGATGGGTTTATGTTAGTGGTCGTATTTTTGCCTTGACTGTTAATGACAGGTGTTTTGTAGGCTTAAACATCTGTCCATATTAAGCTACATTTTTGTGCTGCAGAATAGACACACTTCTCCATTCACCCACCCTTGTTGTTACCAATCTTATCTCCCCCTCCCGTCTTCTCTCCAGGCCAGCCATGGTGAACAGCCGGGTGGAGGCATCAGCCGTGGCGGTGACAGGCGGCAGCTCGTCAGGCAGGTCCTGCGCAGGCTGCGGCGGGCGCATCGCTGACCGCTTCCTACTCTTCTCCATGGAGCGCTACTGGCACACGCGCTGCCTCAAGTGCTCCTGCTGCCACGCCCAGCTGGGTGAGATCGGCACCACCTGCTACAGCAAAGGGGGCATGATCCTCTGCAAGAACGACTACATCAGGTGAGCGTCAGGGGAGGCCGCATTCAAATCAGAAAGGACTGGGGTGGACGCAACACGGTAATAGCTTCACCTCTGGTAGGCCAGGTGTAGTGTCTGCCTCTGTTTTGGTTATGTAGTTAAAGGAAAGAGATTTGATTGCAATCAACCCTACTAGGGTGACATAGATATGTGGAAAGCAGAATTCCGTGTGGGAAATGATTTGACTGTTATACAGCAGTCTGCAATGACTTTAGTTTGTAGGTTAACAGTCTCAGATGTTTTAGCTATCGTCCACCATTTTTGACATGGACAATGAAAATGGAAATTAAAAGTTAAAAGTGAAAGTGCCACAGAAATCCACTTTCCAAATCAAAATCAAATCAAATTTCCACAACTGATCACGCGTGATGAGTCTTAATGTTTGTCCAAACAAGCACAAACAGCTTTGAAACAGGTGGAAGAAGGAATTTGTCTGCGCACACATAAAGGCACCAGGTGTTGGTGTGTGAATGCAAACGGGCATGGCAGGATTAGAGCGACTGGAGGGTGTTACGGAAGGGGTATAGGCACACACCAGGGTTGTGTGTGGGGCCGGTGAAGCAATGGATTTTTAACAGCAACTCTCTAACCTCTCAAGACATGACCAACTGTCTCACTACTTTTGAAGCATTTGATGACAAACCCTTAAGGAGTTGCGTAAGGTGAGAGGAAACTGGGAATAGACTACACATTAGCCAATTCCATCACCACTGCATTGCTCCTACTCGGTTTGACTTAATTTCTTGCCCAATCGTGTGTATCTGTGTGTTGGCCAATCTTGCCCAATCGTGTGTATCTGTTACCTGGTACACTGAAACGTATGTACTTTTTCAATACCACAACATGGAAAACGGTTTGTACTACAATTGTAACTAATTAGAAAAGTACATTTCCTGAAGAAAATGTGGTGTGCCTGCTAGCTTGTGAAGGATCCATTGATTGATAGGATAGCCTGATCATGTGAAAGTTGTTTTGGTGCAAATGTATATAGGCTTAATTGGCAAAGGATTATTTTAAATAGCCACCATTTTATATTAGTGGTTCTAATTCAAATCAAGTCCAATTGTATTAGTAACATCGGCAGAATACAGCAGGTACAACATTACACCTTAGAGTGAAATGCCTACTTATGAGCCCCTAACCGACAGTGCAGTTTCAAAAATGATGGATAAGAATAAGAGATAAAAGTAACAAGTAATTAAAGAGGAGCAGTAGACAATAACAATATATACAGGGGGGTGCCCATGCGACGACACCAGTTGAGGTAGTATGTACATGTATGTAGAGTTAATTAAAGTGGCTATGCATAGATGAGAACAGTGTGGCAGTGGTGGGGGGCACTGTAAATTGTCTGGGTAGCCATTTGACTAGATGTTCAGGAGTCTTCTGGCTTGGGGGTAGAAGCGGTTTAGAAGCCTCTTGGACCTTGACTTGGCGCTCTGGTACCGCTTGCCATGTGGTAGCAGAGAGAACAGTCTATGGCTAGGGTGGCTGGAATTTTGGACAATTTTCAGGACCTTCCTCTGACACTGTCTGGTATAGAGGTCCTGGATGGCAGGAAGCTTGTTCCCAGTGATGTACTGGGCCATGCGTACTACCCTCTGATGTGCCTTGCGGTTGGAGGCCGAGCAGTTGCCATACCAGACATTGATGCAACCAGTCAGGATGCTCTCAATGGTGCAGCTGTAGAACCTTTTGAGGTATCTGAAGACCCATGCCAAATCTTTTCAGTCTCCTGAGGGGGAATAGGTTTTGTTGTGCCTGCTTCACGACTAACTTGGTCCAAGCACACCAAGACAGTTTGTTGGGGATGTGGACACCAAGGAACTTGAAGCTCAAATCAAATGTTATTTGTCACATACACATGGTTAGCAGATGTTAATGCGAGTGTAGCGAAATGCTTGTACTTCTAGTTCCGACAATGCAGTAATAACCAACAAGTAATCTAACTAACAATTCCAAAACTACTGTCTTATACACAGTGTAAGGGGATAAAGAATATGTACATAAGGATATATGAATGAGTGATGGTACAGAGCAGCATAGGCAAGATACAGTAGATGGTATCGAGTACAGTATATACATATGAGATGAGTATGTAAACAAAGTGGCATAGTTAAAGTGGCTAGTGATACATGTATTACATAAGGATGCAGTCGATGATATAGAGTACAGTATATACGTATGCATATGAGATGAATAATGTAGGGTAAGTAACATTATATAAGGTAGCATTGTTAAAGTGGCTAGTGATATATTTACATAATTTCCCATCAATTCCCATTATTAAAGTGGCTGGAGTTGAGTCAGTGTCAGTGTGTTGGCAGCAGCCACTCAATGTTAGTGGTGGCTGTTTAACAGTCTGATGGCCTTGAGATAGAAGCTGTTTTTCAGTCTCTCGGCCCCAGCTTTGATGCACCTGCACTGACCTCGCCTTCTGGATGATAGCGGGGTGAACAGGCAGTGGCTCGGTGGTTGATGTCCTTGATGATCTTTATGGCCTTCCTGTAACATCGGGTGGTGTAGGTGTCCTGGAGGGCAGGTAGTTTGCCCCCGGTGATGCGTTGTGCAGACCTCACTACCCTCTGGAGAGCCTTACGGTTGAGGGCGGAGCAGTTGCCGTACCAGGCGGTGATACAGCCCGCCAGGATGCTCTCGATTGTGCATCTGTAGAAGTTTGTGAGTGCTTTTGGTGACAAGCCGAATTTCTTCAGCCTCCTGAGGTTGAAGAGGCGCTGCTGCGCCTTCTTCACGATGCTGTCTGTGTGAGTGGACCAATTCAGTTTGTCTGTGATGTGTATGCCGAGGAACTTAAAACTTGCTACCCTCTCCACTACTGTTCCATCGATGTGGATAGGGGGTGTTCCCTCTGCTGTTTCCTGAAGTCCACAATCATCTCCTTAGTTTTGTTGACGTTGAGTGTGAGGTTATTTTCCTGACACCACACTCCGAGGGCCCTCACCTCCTCCCTGTAGGCCGTCTCGTCGTTGTTGGTAATCAAGCCTACCACTGTTGTGTCGTCCGCAAACTTGATGATTGAGTTGGAGGTGTGCGTGGCCACGCAGTCGTGGGTGAACAGGGAGTACAGGAGAGGGCTCAGAACGCACCCTTGTGGGGCCCCAGTGTTGAGGATCAGCGGGGAGGAGATGTTGTTGCCTACCCTCACCACCTGGGGGCGGCCCGTCAGGAAGTCCAGTACCCAGTTGCACAGGGCGGGGTCGAGACCCAGGGTCTCGAGCTTGATGACGAGCTTGGAGGGTACTATGGTGTTGAATGCCGAGCTGTAGTCGATGAACAGCATTCTCACATAGGTATTCCTCTTGTCCAGATGGGTTAGGGCAGTGTGCAGTGTGGTTGAGATTGCATCGTCTGTGGACCTATTTGGGCGGTAAGCAAATTGGAGTGGGTCTAGGGTGTCAGGTAGGGTGGAGGTGATATGGTCCTTGACTAGTCTCTCAAAGCACTTCATGATGACGGATGTGAGTGCTACGGGGCGGTAGTCGTTTAGCTCAGTTACCTTAGCTTTCTTGGGTAACGGGGACAATGGTGGCCCGCTCTCAACCTGCTCCACTGCAGCCTTATCGATGAGAATGGGGGCGTGCTCGGTCCTCTTTTTTTCCTGTAGTCCACAATCATCTCCTTTGTCTTGATCACGTTGACGGAGAGGTTGTTGTCCTGGCACCACACGGCCAGGTATCTGACCTCCTCCCTATAGGCTGTCTCGTTGTTGTCGGTGATCAGGCCAACCACTGTTGTCATTTTCAAATGTATTGATGATGTTGGAGTTGTGCCTGGCCATGCAGTCATGAGTGAACAGGGAGTACAGGAGGGGGCTGAGCACGTACCACTGAGGGCCCCCTGTGTTGAGGATCACCGTGGCGGATGTGTTACCTACCCTTACCACCTGAGGGCGGCCTGCCAGGAAGTCCAGGATCCAGGGAGGTGTTGTCTAGAGGTCGACCGATTTTAATTGGAATGGCCGATTTAATTAGGGCCGATTTGCAAGTTTTCATAACAATCGGACATCGGTATTTTTGGGCGCTGAATTATTATTTTTTTTTTTCACCTTTTATTTAACTAGGCAAGTCGGTTAAGAACATTCTTATTTTCAATGATGGCCTAGGAACGGTGGGTTAACTGCCTCGTTCAGTGGCAGAAAGACAGATTTTCACCTTGTCAACTCGGGGGATTCAATCTTGCAACCTTATAGTTAACTATTCCAACGCAATAACGACCTGCCCCTCTCGTTGCACTCCACAAGTAAACTGCCTGTTACGCAAATGCAGTAAGCCAAGGTAAGTTGCTAGCTAGCATTAAACTTATCTTATGAAAAACAATCAATCATAATCACTAGTTAACTACACATGGTTTATGATATTACTAGATATTATCTAGCGTGTCCTGTGTTGGATAAAATCTGACTGAGCATACAAGTATCTAAGTATCTGACTGAGTGGTGGTAGGCAGAAGCAGGTGCGTAAATATTCATTCAAACACCACTTTCGTGCGTTTTGCCAGCAACTCTTCATTGTGCGTCAAGCATTGCGCTGTTTATGACTTCCAACCTATCAACTCCCGAGATGAGGCTGGTGTGACCAAAGTGAAATGGCTGGCTAGTTAGCGCGGGCTAATAGCGTTTCAAACTTCACTCGCTCTGATCCTTGGTGGTTGTTTCCCTTGCTCTGCATGGGTAACGCTGCTTCGATGTGGTGGCTGTTGTTGTTGGTTCGAGCCCAGGGAGGAGCGAGGAGAGGGACGGAAGCTATACTGTTACACTGGCAATACTAAAGTGCCTATAAGAACATCCAATAGTCAAAGGTTAATGAAATACAAATGGTATAGAGGGAAATAGTCCTATAATAACTACAACCTAAAACTTCTTACCTGGGAATATTGAAGACTCGTGTTAAAAGGAACCACCAGCTTTCATATGTTCTCATGTTCTGAGCAAGGAACTGAAACGTTAGCTTTCTTACATAGCACATATTGCACTTTTACGTTCTTCTCCAACACTTTGTTTTTGCATTATTTAAACCAAATTGAACACGTTTCATTATCTACTTGAGGCTAAATTGATTTTATTGATGTATTATATTAAGTTAAAATAAGTGTTAATTCAGTATTGTTGTGATTGTTTTATTTTATTTGTATTAATGACAATCGTCCGATTAATCGGTATCAGTTTGTTTTGGTCCTCCAATAATCGGTATCGGCGTTAAAAAATCACAATCGTCTACCAACTAATGTCTACCAACTTGTGTAGCCATTTGCGATGCTAATGATAGGCTAACCATCTTTAGGCTTTCACAAATGCCTTCTCAATTGAGGCTACTTTGTAGTTATGCCAACCTGGCAGAATTTGCATCAATCCAGTGGCCATTTTGTTTTGCAAACTCCATCACATGTGGTTAAAGCATTGTTGTGGACTTCCAATTTTTATTTTTTATACAATCCACTTCATTTTGATAATGAAAAATGTTATTTATTTATTTTTGCTGTGGTATCGTTTTGGTATTGAGTATCATGATACTAAACCTGGTATAGGTATCGAAGTCAAAATTCTGGTGTGTGTGCTCGCCCACGCGTCAGAGGCTGGCTGATCTAACACAGACAAGGGATTGTGTGGGTCCTGTGTTGGCACTGCCCACACACTAGCGCTCTCCAGGGCAAACATTGGGGGAGATCCGGAGCAGTCTGAAAACCCACGGCCCAAGAGCGCCCGCACGGAGGGAGGCCTCCTGGATAGTGCAGAGACACTGGGCACTTTGTACATTTGTCCAGTAAGGAGTTAAATCCCAGTTCAGGGGATTTAAAGGCACTCCCAGTGGAATTAATAAAGCACTTATACTTCACTGAACAAAAATATAAACGCAATGTGTAAAGTGTTGGTCCCATTTTTCATGAGCTGAAATAAAATATACCCGACATTCTCCATATGCACAGAACGTGTAATTTGTGCACAAATATGTTTACGTTCCTGTCAGTGAGGATTTCTTCTTTGATAGCCAAGATAATCCATCCACCTGACAGGTGTGGCATATCAAGAAGCTGATTAAACAGCATGGTCATTACACAGGTGCACCTTGTGCTGGAGACAATAGAAGGCAACTTTAAAATGTGCCGTTTTGTCACACAACATAATGCCACGGATGTCTCAAGCTTTGAGGGAGCTTGCAATTGGCATACTGACTGCAGGAATGTCCATCAGAGCTGTTGCCAGAGACTTTAATGTTTCTTTCTCTACCATAAGCTGCCTCCAACGTCGTTTTAGAGAATTTGGCAGTACGTCCAACCGTCCTCACAACCGCAGATCACGTGTAACCATGGCAGCCCAAGACCTCCACATCCGGCTTCTTCACCTGCGGGATCGTCTTAGACCAGCCACCCGGACAGCTGATTAAACTGAGGAGTATATCTGTCTGTAATAAAGCCCTTCTGATTGGCTGGGACTGGAGCCGCAGTGGGTGGATCCAGGCCACCCATGGCTGCGCCCCTGCCCATTCATGTGAAATCCATAGATTAGGGCCTAATTTATTTATTTCAATTGACTGATTTCCTTATATGAACTGTAACTTAGTTAAATTGTTGCATTTATTTTTGTTCAGTATATGTGATATTCAAAATATGTATGGTTGCGAAATGTAATGTACAATGTATTGCTTCAATTTCACCTTGACGCCTGTGCCAATAGCTCCTCATTGCAACCATCACAGAGTGATTGGGATTTGCATAACAGTTTTTGCCACCAAAATACATATGTTAATTAGCCATATGGATCGACACTTAAAATAAAAAGTATATTTTTTTCTGCAATGCTACTTTAACGGTTGTCACACCCGTGGACAGGACCTCTATCAAATATGTATAATACAGTTGGTGGGTCCTCATTGCCAAGTGACCCGGTGCCAATGAGGTCCGATAAAGGGAGAGGGAGCTTTAATTAGGGAGAACAGGGTTCTTCTCGGGCACTTGCTTATTAATTTACTGTTTGGATTAAGATCAATAGGGCAAGGGAGAGAGTATAGAGGGGGAGGTATAGCAGCCAAAACCGGTATGGTAGGCGTCACAAGGAAGAGGGTGTAATGAAAGCAGGAAAGAGGCTTCCTATTAAGACTGAATGGTTTAACTGTTTACACGCTAGGGGCACTGAGAGATGGTCCGATTGGCTCTGGGTAGTCTGTACTAAATGTGGTGTGAAGGTTGCTTGTAAGTCGCATGTAAATTCCGCAAAAAAAGAAACGTCCTCTCATTGTCAACTGCGTTTATTTTCAGCAAACTTACCGTGTAAATATTTGTATGAACGTAACAAGATTCAACAACTGAGACATAAACTGAACAAGTTCCACAGACATGTGACTAACAGAAATAGAATGTGACCCTGAACAAGGGGGGGGGGTCAAAATCAAAAGTAACAGACAGTATCTGGTGTGGCCACCAGCTGCATTAAGTACTGCGGTGCATCTCCTCATGGACTGCACCAGATTTGCCAGTTCTTGCTGTGAGGTGTTACCCCCACTTCCACCAAGGCACCTGCAAGTTCCCGGACATTACTGGGGGGAATGGCCCTAGCCCTCACCCTCCGATCCAACAAGTCCCAGATATCCTGAATGGGATTGAGATCCGGGCTCTTTGCTGGCCATGGCAGAACACTGACATTCCTGTCTTGCAGGAGATCAAGAACGACCAGTATGGCTGGTGACATTGTCATGCTGGAGGGTCAATGTCAGGATGAGCCTGCAGGAAGTGTACCACATGAGGGAGGAGGATGTCTTCCCTGTAATGCACAGCGTTGAGATTGCCTGCAATGACAACAAGCGCAGTCCGATGATTGCTGTGACACACCGCCTCAGACCATGACGGACCCTCCACCTCCAAAACAATCCCGCTCCAGAGTACAGGCTTCCAGTGTAACGCTCATTCCTTCAACGATAAACACGACTCCAACCATCACCCCTGGTGAGACAAAACCACGACTCGTCAGTGAAGAGCACTTTTTGTCAGTCCTGTCTGGTCCAGCGACGGTAGGTTTGTGCCCATAGGCGACGTTGTTGCCAGTGATGTCTGGTGAGGACCTGCCTTACAACAGGCCTACAAGCCCGCAGTCCAGCCTCTCTCAGCCTATTGCGGACAGTCTGAGCACTGATGGAGGGATTGTGCATTCCTGGTGTATCTCGGACAGTTGTTGCCATCCTGTACCTGTCCTACAGGTGTGATGTTCGGATGTACCGATCCTGTGCAAGTGTTACACGTGGTCTACCACTGCGACGACGATAAGCTGTTCGTCCTGTCTACCTGTAGCGCTGTCTTAGGTACAGTACGGACATAGCAATTTATTGCCCTGGCCACATCTGCAGTCCTCATGCCTCCTTGCAGCATGCCTAAGACACGTTCACCCCCAAAAAATGTTTTGCTGAGTTATCTTACTTGGTCACGCTCCAAGGAGGAGGCTAAATGTTTGACAGGAGCAAGGCAATATGTAGTTCACCAAAAATAGTCCTATAGCGGATCACATTGTTTTCATACGCTTCACACCAAACAGACATTATCACTGGCACATACAAAAGATATTCACTGAAAAATCCTTAATCCGGGTTCCTCACCAGTATCAGCTGAAACATATTTCCGGGCTTTCCCAGTAACCCGCCATGGACTTCGTCTACAGCTCCACCTGGAATCTGTATTCTGAGCACCACAAGACTTGAGTCGCAGCACCACCACCGGCACTATTTCCATGCTGCATCCCTCCCATTCAGTCCTTCTGGACACCGGCTTTATTCATGACTTCAACCACTGCTCTGAGAACTATTTAGAATTAATTGCTTGAGTTGGTTCTAGTTAGGATTGGGAAAGGGTAAGCTGAATAGAATCAGCTGTTGAAGGCCGAGAGTGGTACTGAACCACAGCATCATTGTCGTTGACCAAGTCACCTCATATTCCCAATCTGTTGAAGGGTAAGTGGTTGCAGTTGTCTGACAGTTTGTTTGGGTTGACCCGCAGGCTGTTCGGGCACAGCGGGGCATGCAGCGCCTGTGGCCAGTCCATCCCTGCCAGTGAGATGGTGATGCGGGCACAGGGCAACGTGTACCACCTCAAGGTAAGACTAACTTCAGCCTGAAAGTAAAGCCTGACCCCAACAGATCTGCAAAAGCTAAATATTTAAGGGCCCTTAGACACAGCAATTTGACCCAAGCTTCTGTAGCTCATTCTTAAACTGTTTCATTAAACAACTCCTTCCTCCATTCTTCCTTTGTCCCTCCCTCTGCAGTGTTTCACCTGTGCCACCTGTAGGAACCGGCTAGTGCCGGGCGACCGCTTCCACTACGTTAATGGCACCATCTTCTGTGAGCACGACAGGCCAGGGGGCGCTCTACTCCGCAGTCACCTGACCCCACTGCAGGGGAACGGCATGATGCCTGACCAGAAGGTATGGGGATTTGCTCCGGACCGTATTTTGATAGAACTACACAGTTTGGTTGATTGTCCCTTGTGTGTTAAGAATCCATTTGGTTTAATGAATGAATTTGCTGTTTTGGTAATATTTTTTGAAGGTGGTGTTGAACTGTGGTTGTCTTACTATCTTTGTTCTTGCGGTCATTGCGTAATCAATGCTTATCATTAATCACCTCTTTCTCCTGATCTCAGGTGTGCTGAAAGATGGATGACAAAGCAACGTGTGCCTTTTCCCCCACCTCCTGCTCTTCCTCCTCCATCTTTAAGTTTGTCCTACACCAGCCATCCCTTTCTTCAGATATTCCAAAATCCATTCTCCGGATACTGCTGCCAGTGGCTTTCTAAACAACACGTCATTCCCAACAGAATCATATTTCTTCTGTTCATAGAGAATCATGTTCTCAACCTTCAAGGGGAAGATGCTGAGGAGGGAAAGACTATTGATGAGGATGATTTATACTGTCAAGCCAAGTCAGTGTCCATTTCTGGTAAGGCCAATGGTGACTGACTTGTAATGCCCTGAGAGGAGGACTATGGCATTTCCAGTGAGGGACCATTCACTTTGCTTAGCCAGCACAAAACACTACGGGGAGAGAAGTCCTGGACTAATATGGAAACACGTATAAACTGGTTCTGGTCAGGGGCTGCTTCAACCAAGCTACAGTGTACTGACTCTTGAAACAGGAAGAGCACATTCAAACAAGACAGGCCACACGAATACACATATGCAACACTTTCTGAACTCAGATTCACTAGACCCTTTCATCTGTTGCGAGAAACAGGAAATACTGTGGTTGCAGTGCTATGCTGCCGTAGCTGTGGTTCACCCGACTGGTGAGTCTGGCCGAACAGGTAAAGATCAAATACACCTGCCTGGATGTCTCATTTACATTAAAAAATATTCTCTGTGTACAAAATTTAAAGTCTGTAGAATATTCATCAAAACACAACTTTTAGTCCCATGATTCTTTTGTACTACAAGTGGTTGCCTTTTTTGTAGATTTTCTTTGATATTTAGTTATGTTTTCAGTTAAATGGTTTCTGGGGTTAGGAAATTTACTCATGTTTATGGGAACATAGAAATTATGCATTTTGTAATTGTTTTAAAATATTTTTTATTCCGGTGACAATTGTAATTCCAACATGACTTCGCAGTAGTGCTCCATACGTCCTAAATGTATTCTCATATGTGTGGTGGTGGAAGGTTCAAGTTTAACTTGGGTAATGTTGAATATGGCTCACTGTAGCAGTTTTCGAAAGGAAAAATAAGTGTTTCTTATTGGAGAAGTCCAGGTAGTCCCTACCTGGTTCAGGCTGTTTTCTTCAGTTTGGTACCTAATGAACATGATCCAGGTTGAGGAAATAGGGGAGTGGCATGGGGATGGAAAGAAGTATAAACTGTAGATATTTTTTCTATTGTTGTATTGTGTGCTCTATGGTTGAATTTTGTCATTGTGTGGGCTTTGTTTCAAGCAAAGGCCCATTTTCAAATGCTGTAAAACATTTCAAAATAACTACTCATAATATCGCGAGTCACTTGTGTCACATCTAACGAGTGAGTGATTGGATAATATTTACGTGCCGCAGGATGAGGGAGAGGGGCGTGCATGTGTGTAGCGAGGTGTGACACATATCCCTTTCACACCGACACGTAGCTTCGGTAATGCTTTCAGGGCTTTGACAAACATGGCTGACTTTCGGCTTGATCCGGGGCCAGTACAGAAGATATGTAGGTGGTAGGAGATAAAGGCCTGGGCCGGAGTCTAATTAAAAAAGGAGAGACCCCTTTCCTGTGGGTGTTTTAGAGGAGCAGTCCAGCTGTTGACTTTACGGCAATGCAACAACAAACGGAAGAAATAAGCCTTTTCCTTCACCGTTCTACTAAACTCTATAATTGTATAGCTGTTCTGTTTCTTTACAATGTCTGAATGACATTTTCACTTATTTGCTGAGTTCTGAACTTGGTAGTTGGAGTAGAGGGCTCTATACTCATAGTACTGGTTGGCATTTTGCAGTAGTTTTTTTGGCACGCAAACGCCCCTCCGATCTTATTTAGTTAGCTAATTAAATTCCATCTTTTTGTAGATACCTTTTGCCTAGAAATCACACTGTGTTCTCTGCCAGTCGACTTTCATGATCCTCTTTTACTTATCGTTCCGTGACTTTTCTACGTAGAGAAATTAAAACCAAACGTGCAACAGGCCTACAAAGAGGATGAAAAAAACAAATCTATGAAGTATCCAGCTGTGACTTTAAAAAATAATATGTCATGAGAAAACTCTTACTGTAAGTGGTGTGTCTCTGTGCCTCTCTCAGCTGTTCCTCTTTTAGGGTTAGCCAATTAGGTTGACACTCAAAATAACAATGGGCTTTTTAATTAATGGCTGGATTTGAAACCATTTCTATTGTAATGATGCAGAATAATTTAAAATTAACACACTCCTTGGGTTCTTCAGACCTATAATCCAAACCTGAGTTTCTTATCTTCAAAACTTTTTTGTCAGGATATTTTTGCCATTCCTCAGTTTTTCTAATAGGACTCCCAGACACAAGTGGGGTTCAATCAGAATAAACCTGATCTGAAAGAACTACACAATAAAGCAATATCTCTTCAACCAAACCTACTGAAGCAAACATTTTACATATTTTCTAGCACCTGTTATCACATTGCAGTTACCTAACCAGTCCTTAATGTCAGTGTGGATGTTTAAAGAAACGAAGGAGAACTGCATACTGATAACATCCACACAAACAGTCTCTCTAACAGTTCTAACCAATGTGACATCCAATGTTCAATTTGTATACCTAATTACCATTTTATTCAATAGCTTTACTAATAGTCGTCTCATCAAAATAAATTGAAAAACTCCTCAGGCAATCCCTTTAACTGTTCAGTCAAGGTTATAAGACTGACACTGAACATGATCAAGAAACTATTGATTATAGGTAACTCATACACTGGAAATTCCATCATTAAACATTGTTTACTGATTTGTAAGTATTTGACTCCATATCTGCCACAGATAATGAATAGCAATCTTCAGTGAAGACTGGTTTTATTTGTAGCTCCACAGTCCACACCCTTCTGCAGGGTGGCAGCTTGACATCCCCAGCCCTTGTGCTGATATGGTATCAATTATTTATCCCACGTCTGTGATTTTTGGAAATACATCATACTAATTCATTAATGTATGCACATGACCCTAATTGCAATTATCTCCACATCTTGATAAGTAAAAGAGGGGACTGAATCTTCCAACCCCTTCTGTGGTGCAACACTTTGCATTCAAACCAATCAAGCCTCATCTGCATACCACAAATTAGCACCACATATTCAAAAACCAATTAGCGTGTCTCTCAAATAGCTTCTCCGCCACACGGCTTTGCTTTTTCAACCGAGCATGTAGTTTCATGATGTGCCTTTCCTTTCCCGAGAAGTGGCGTTAGCTTCTGTTTTTTTCTCTACCCTCTAAACTCACTAGTTAATCAAATTAACACATGCAAATTGGTGTAATTGCATTGTTTTGTCACCTCATGTGTGAAGGAGGGAAGAAACAACTTTTTTTTTCTCTCCTGATGCTGGAGAGGGAAAGACAGACGTGCAGTAGACCTGCACCTCACAGCAGGGGCTGGGACGAGAGAGGTGGTGCCAATTGTCTTCCTCAAGTCCTCACGTCCACTCTCCTCGTCACTTTCTTAAACTACATTGGAAAATAAGGTCCCAGGGCTGGCTTCTCCAATGTATTTTGAGAAGGAGGTGAGACCTAATACCTGACAAAGCTGACCCTTCCAGAGTGCTCGACATCCATTCCTAACAAATCCTATCGGCAGATTGTAACACAATCCCTACAGTACATACACACGGCATCCCTTGAATTGATCTGGGAATTGGTTTTCTAAGACCAGTACAAGACTTTCACCAAATGCCCCTGCCTTCACATGGCACTCTGGGAAATGAGGCCATATATCAACGTCCTCTTAATTAGGAATAGTGTCCTTGGAATTCAGAGGTAGACCACAGTCACTACTTTATCAAGCCATAACCAAGTATCTGCTCCTGGCATCTTGTATCTACATGACTGAGCTCATGCAATCTCATTGACAGTGTCTATGCCTTTCCTATCTGAACATGCATACAGTCAAGGCTATGTATTGTCTTAGCTAAACAATACCATGGGGTCGAAACATGAATGTATTTAACATTCTGTCATCCTGTTTCCAACAGACACAACAACCATGGACGCAATGCTAGCTAACTCTCAGAGCGAGCTAGCAACGTTAACTTCCCTGACTAGTTGTAGCAGTAGTTTTCAAGCCATCATTACTCCCATCCTGCAAATAAAATTGAGGCGAGGAGTAACTATAGCTGCAATTACAGTGCCTAGTGAATGTCTACACACCCCTTGCACAGTTAACATTTTGCAGCCTTAAAAATCTAAAAAGGATTACATTACCTTTTTTTCCTACTTATCTACACAACCTGTTTGACATTTTCAGTGAAATGAACATGTCTTTCCACCCCACTTGGTGGAAGCACCCTTGGCAGCGATGACATTGTGAATTATTTTCATGCTCATCAAACCATTCAGTGACCACTCGTGCCCTGTGCATGAGGGCATTGTCATCCTATGGAGGCATAGCCACCATGGTCGCCAAAATAATGGCCTTCACCGGGGGCAAACTACCTGCCCTCCAGGACACCTACACCACCCGATGTTACAGGAAGGCCATAAAGATCATCAAGGACATCAACCACCGAGCCACTGCCTGTTCACCCCGCTATCATCCAGAAGGCGAGGTCAGTGCAGGTGCATCAAAGCTGGGGCCGAGAGACTGAAAAACAGCTTCTATCTCAAGGCCATCAGACTGTTAAACAGCCACCACTAACATTGAGTGGCTGCTGCCAACACACTGACACTGACACTGACTCAACTCCAGCCACTTTAATAATGGGAATTGATGGGAAATTATGTAAATATATCACTAGCCACTTTAACAATGCTACCTTATATAATGTTACTTACCCTACATTATTCATCTCATATGCATACGTATATACTGTACTCTATATCATCGACTGCATCCTTATGTAATACATGTATCACTAGCCACTTTAACTATGCCACTTTGTTTACATACTCATCTCATATGTATATACTGTACTCGATACCATCTACTGTATCTTGCCTATGCTGCTCTGTACCATCACTCATTCATATATCCTTATGTACATATTCTTTATCCCCTTACACTGTGTATAAGACAGTAGTTTTGGAATTGTTAGTTAGATTACTTGTTGGTTATTACTGCATTGTCGGAACTAGAAGCACAAGCATTTCGCGACACTCGCATTAACATCTGCTAACCATGTGTATGTGACAAATAAAATTTGATTTGATTTGATGTAAAAGTTGTGCAGAGTTGATAGAATCTTATTCTAAATTATTCACAGCTGTAAATGCTGCCAAAGGTGCTTCCTGCAAGTATAAACTCTGGGGTGTGAAGACCCACGCAAATCAAGACATCTTTGTTTTAGATTTTTAATTAAGAAAAAATTATATATTTTTATTATGTTATTATGTTATTTTTAAACATGTTATCCCTTTCTAAATAGCTTTTTAAGGCAGCAAAAATGTGTTAACTCTCTTGCTAGTCTCAGTAGAAAACACACCATTTCAAGAGATAATGAACTGTGAAAACAAAAGTCATTGGGATTTTGTAGGCGGCCTAGTATGAAACAAGGCCACAAACAGTGCACTTTCTTCCATGAAATCTGCACCTTGAAAAAATGATTCAATGTGCCTATCCCAAAAGTGCCCGATCACTTGATTTGAGGCTAGCAGAGGGCTGCATCACAGAGCAGCACCACTCATTATCATGAGAGTGTTGAGTGCGTTACACCATGCCCATTTCAAGTCTCTTTATGAACTCTGAAATATGAAGTTATTTCAGAATATTTAGGAAAGCTAGATGGTTAAATCATTCATCCTACTTTATGACATATCCCCTTGCAAGATGCTGGAGTCGTGGCGTTTACTCTCTGTTTGAACCAATGCGAGACGAAGCATGGGTCATGTTCAGTAGGGCACACAGTGGGGGAAAAAACCTCACAATGGAAAACAATCTATGTTCTTAGTAACAGTCAGTTCAGTAGTAACAGCCCCCCCCCCCACACCAGTGTTCCCAGTCTCTAGTACATTAGCTGGGCTTGTCATTCCCCTTCTGCCATCTCTTAAGTCCACAGCTGTCTAGAGAAGAGGGGACATGCAAAAGACTGCCTATGCGAAAGAAAGGGAGGAGGAGGAGAAGAGATGGGGAAAGATGAGTAGTGAGAGAGATGAGGAAAGATGGCTAGACAGGGAAAAAACAGTTGAAGAAAAATAAATCTACACTGAACTAAACTAAAAACATGTTTCATGAGCTGAAATTAAAGATCCCATAAATGTTCCATATGCACAAAAACCTTATTTGTCTAAAATGTGCACAAATTTCTTTACATCCCTGTTCGTGAGCATTTCTCCTTTGCCAAGATAATCCATCCACCTGACAGGTGTGGCATATCAAGAAGATGATTGAACAACCTGATCATTACACAGGTGCACCTTGTGCTGGGGACAATAAGGCCACAAAAAATGCAGTTTTGTCACACAACACAGATGTCTCATGTTATGTTAGAGAGTACAATTGGCATGCTGACTGCAGAAATGTCCATCAGAGCTGTTGACATTAACATTCAATTATCTCCTCTGGTTATCTACCGTAAGCCGCTACCAACGTCATTTTAGATAATTAGCAGTATGTCCAACCGGCCACATAACCGCAGACAGACCACATGTATGACATTGTGTGGGCGAGCGGTTTGCTGATGTCAACGTTGTGAACAGAGTGCCCCTGGGTGGTGGTGGGGTTATGGTATGGGCAGGCATAAACTATGGACGCAATTTGAATGCACGGAGAACGTGACAAGATCCTGAGGCCATCACCTCATGTTTCAGCATGATAACGCACAGCCCTATATCACAAGGATCTGTACACAATTCCACTTCTTCCTTGGCCTGCATACTCAGTAGACATGTCACCGATTGAGCATGCTTGAGATGCTCTGGATTGATGTGTACGACAGCGTGTTCCAGTTCCCCACTAAGATCCAGGAACTTTGCACGGCCATTGAAGAGGACTGGGACAACATTCCACAGGCCACAACAGCCTGATCAACTCTATGTGAAGGAGATGTGTCATGCTGCATGATGCAAAACCAGATGCCTTCTGGTTTTCTGATCCACACCCTCAAAAAAACACAATTTTTTTAAGGGATCTGTGACCAACAGATGCATATGTGTTCCCAGTCATATGAAATCCATAAATTAGGGCCTAATGAATTTACTTCAATTGACTGATTTCATTGTATGAACTGTAACTCAGTAAAATCTTTGAAATTGTTGCATGTTGCGTTTATATCTTTGTTCACTATCAATAAAGTGGAACAGTGACAAGGACTGTCTCAGAGAGGACAGTTGTTAGGTGTTGTTGGCAACAGACTGGGATGAATCAGCCCTCATTAACGTGAGTCACTAGCCTAGCCAGAGGGGAGACTGACCTTGTATTGTAGCTTATTGTCGATTATGGCAGCCTCCCGCACCTCTCTGATTCAGAGGGGTTGTGTTAACTGCGGAAGACACATTTCAGTTGAATGCATTGCACTGACTCGGTATCCCCCTTTGCCTAACGAATGCAGCTAGCCTAGCGGGTCCTCAGGCAGCAACACAGGGTAGCGCTAAGCTAACAACATCGGCGAAGGGTCAATAAGAGTATCATGTCAGCCCTCTTCTGGGTCAGTGATAAGGACAAATCTTACTGCCTTTCGATTTGTAGACGGTGGGCTAAAACTTCCATATTATAATGGGACCTCTTTGCTAAAGGGGCTTCGTTTGCACTCTATAGATATGACCGAAGTTATTAAGTGTCCATTTCCATATGTGAATGCGCTGCCGCAATAAGAGGTGCTAGCTATCGGCGACCGAGATTCCACTGTCAACTTTATGGATAGGGGGTGGGTGTGGTTGGGATAGGTTTGGAGGGAGTATGGGGTAGCAATTCCATCCAATCCGAGTGCTTTCAATAATTAAACTGATCAACTTCATTAGCTAAATTAAGTTGATTTGACCACAGAACATGGCCATATGGCGCAATGAAACAAAAGAGGAGGAACTAATTAAAAGTACAATAATAAAGATTTTAATGAACTGGTTCCCCAGACGTCAGCACATGGGGCTGTGGAGTCATAATTAAGTGCTGTAGTGCTGGCAACATTCTCTCCCCCATTTTAATAACGGCAAGGGTTCCAACCATCTAATTAAATCTGTAAATGAATTAGCAACATTGTGGTTCCCCGCTTGATTTTTACACCCCACCTCCCACACCGTTCACTATTCCCAAATAACTCCATACACACACACTCGTTCTCTCGTTTTCACTCTTTTTCTCTCTCTCTTTCACACACACATGCACACACACACACACTTTTCCATCCAAACATTTGCTGTTAATGAAATGTAATCATTATTGATACACTTTCAGAGGGCTTTAGCAGTTGCTAATGCATCCTAAAAATTCTAGGATGCAACACTGCACGGATGTGGGGGTATGGATGTGTCTGTTGAGAATCAGCCTGGCCTCCCCTTGGAATTCCTACTTTGTTTTAGGAGAGCAAAGACCTTTCTTCATCACTAGCTAATGATATCACCTTTTCTATCGGTACATCTCAATAGGGGGTTCCTCTCGTCTCCTTTCCTTCATCTGCATGGGTATGGAAAACGAGACAGGCGGAAGCATCATTCCTTGTAGACATCCAGCAAATTGCTCTCCCTATTCTGTGACCTCAAATGAGGTACACATGAAGGAGAAGAGATGAGAGGTAGCCACTGTGGAATATTTGGACATACTCACACCATTTAGACCTGACATGTAGTTTCTGACACTCATCTCTTCTCTCCAATCTCCCCCCAGGGAACCAACCTTCTGCTCTCTATCCTCCCTTTCCATCTCAATCTGGGGATCTGGGAAACTAATTAACAGAAAAATCACATGGACTGACAAGGGAGTCATTTGCATATTAAATGAATTGGTTCTTCACTTGGGTCTCTGTATACTGGTGACATTGCAAAATGGAAGGCGTGGAGAAAAAAGTGGGTTTGTATCTCCACAATTCTCTGTTGGTCGTGTCAGGCGAGTCGATATGGCAATGTTTTTCTTCTGCTTACTTGTCGTAGGAAGAGGTTAGGTACATTATAACAACAAACATTTCTTTCCCGATGTCTTTTATTTCAGGACCACTGATAAATTAGAAAACTGAAGAGATTTCCACCGTAGATGCTAATGTGTTAGGATTGACCTGCAATTACAGCAGAGCCAGTTGCCTATTGGAGCCATGCTGGGGTTTCAGTGCCTGATCTGAGTCTGGCAGTGATATTCCTCTAGTGCAAGAAATGGATGGATGGATGGATGTCCATCCCATAATCCATCCTTCCCAGAAGCAATCACAGAAGTAATGGGAATAATATGTAACCTGAAAATGTGCTGTTATTGGCAGAGAGGTTTGGAATTCACTTTGTTTATTGGTCTATTAACTTATGCATTGTCACCAGGCAAGCAACAACTCCGCCCATGCAAAAACCTGCTGATTAGAAGGTCCTATGTAGATTGTATTTTCAACCAGCAACTGTTGGGGAATAACACTGATCAAGAAAACACTTTCAGTGTAAATATGATACGTAACAGAGAGGGGAAAATATTTTGACTGTACTGGGCCTTTAAAGCAAGACCTTTTGCAGCCAGTCCAACAAAGTTCAAGTCTCGCTCTCATTTCTCAGTTAGCCACCGTAGCATCATCATCATTGCCAAAAGGACACCCACCCACGTTGAAGGGCTAGCATGTGTTGGCACAGCAGATGTCGTTACCACAGCACACACTACCACGTTGACCTCAGGTCAGTGCCTCCTCCTGCTACGATCAGAGTCTAATGGTCTAACGCAGTGGTTCCCAAACGGTGGGTCGGGGCTCACGTGGGTCGTTGAAAAAAAAAAAAAACATTTTTGGGATGGAAAAATGCGTTCAGTGTGAAATGAATCGACTTAAACCAAATAGAAAGTATGTAGAAATGATAATGGACCTAAATATGTTTTAATAATAGCTTATAATCTTTGAAAATGTATAATCAACCAAATAAAAACTAGAAAATCAGGCCTCAATTGATGTTATTTTTGAGCATAGTAACACAACATTAGCTATGTCAAAATGTGTAGAATTGCAGGATATTTTGACTTATTCTTTGGTCTGTATGTTTTTTCATCTCTCAACCCTTATGGTGGGTCGCGACTCAAAAGGCACCTCAATTTGTGGGTCACAAAGAAAATATTTTGGGGACGCCCTGTCTAAGGGATGGGTGACCGCCCCACGCAGCAGATCCCAGGTCAGTTTCCAGAGGCCACAGTGACCCTTGGAGCTAATTAAGGCTAAAGATAAGGGTATTAATGAGCCAGGGGCCCTGATCAAAGGAGCATGACAGCTGAGCCTGGGAGGGGGTGAGGAAGAGGGGGGAACTGCTCTGTTTACACGAGTTACCCGCAGTAATTGGGAGGGATGGGGATGGGGATAAGATACAGGCTGATCCTTTTGTCAAATGGGGGTGGGGGGGGGAGACAGCTGTCACACACACACACTGTTGTCGTTACTCAGAGCATGTGTCGCCTCGATGGTTTGGCACTTGGAGGGTCCTGGGAAACATGTACCGGCTGGTGAATGACATTGGTCGGAACATGTGTAACCTTGGAGACCAAAAGTGGAATGTCTTGGCACTATCTAGCTTGAGTTTCTTACAGCCATGACGGTCTACAGTAAATCAGAGCACAGAGAGGCTACAGTATATTGAGGGTAGTTTGATGGATCTAAAGTCCACAGAGTCATGCAAATACTTCCATTAAAGTACTTCCTTTCCTTGTCTCCTCTCTTTCATAATCACTGACCGGCCAGCCACTTGAAATCACTAAGCAACATCTAATATCTTCCCACTGGGCACACCACATAATTTCAACATGGAAATATGAGTCATATGTGGTCTCATGTTGATCAATGAGATTTCAACCTATTTTCACCCATTTAAAATAACAGAAGTTTGTTGAATTCCCAATGTGTTAGCAATGCGCTTTCAACCAAATAAAAGCACAACAAAGTTCAAGTGGGAATATAATGTCAGATTGTTTGTATTTATACATCAACTAAATGAGTTGTCACTGTGCTTTTTCAAATACCACAACCACATGACCTGGATTGAAGTTGAGATTACTTTAATAGGAAAGTAAAAATGATCAATGCTGTTTCGAGATTCTGCACAAATTATTATAGCAATTGTGAAGATCTCCACAGACCTGCAACCTTTGCATGTGTAGCCCATGCTATTTTAGACATTCCCTACGCAGTGGCGATTTTAGCATGGACATCTTGGTGGGGCAAAAAATGTTTTATGTGGGATGCATGCCAGCAAAGCCACTACATAACACACCACTAAACAATATATTACTTGCATTTTAACGGTGACAAACAGTGCCCACAAACTGTTAGTGCTTACATAAAGCTGTCCCAACAGCAGAGTCCCAACACCTTACCACTGCTACACCTGGCTTTCAGCGGAGTCCCAACAGCAGAGTCCCAACACCTTACCAGTGCTACACCTGGCTTTCAGCGGAGTCCCAACAGCAGAGTCCCAACACCTTACCACTGCTACACCTGGCTTTCAGCGGAGTCCCAACAGCAGAGTCCCAACACCTTACCAGTGCTACATCTGGCTTTCAGCGGAGCCTTGACTGGCAGAGAAACAGTTTATGATTATCATGCTGTGGGGATGTTTTTCATCAGCAGGGACTGAGAAAATGGTCAGAATTGAAGGAATTATGGATGGCGCTAAATAAAGAGAAATTCTTGAGGGAAACCTGTTTCAGTCTTCCAGAGATTTGAGACTGGGATGGAGGTTCACCTTCCAGCAGGACAATGACCCTAAGCATACTGCTAAAGCAACACAAGTGGTTTAAGGGGAAACATTTAAACGTCTTGGAATGGCCTAGTCAAAGCCCAGACCTCAATCCAATTGAGAATCTGTGGTCTGACGTAAAGATTGCTGTACACCGGCGGAACCCATCCAACTTGAAGGAGCTGGAGCAGTTTTGCCTTGAAGAATGGGAAAAAATCACAGTGGTGAGATGTGCCAAGCTTATAGAGACACACCCCAAAAGACTTGCAGCTGTAATTGCTGCAAAAAGTGGCTCTATAGAGTATTGACTTTGGGGGGGTGAATAGTTATGCACGCTCAAGTTCATTTTTTGGGTCTTATTTCTTGTTTTTTTCACAAGAAAAAATATTATCTTCAAAGTGGTAGGCTTGTTGTGTAAATCAAATTATACAAACCCCCACAAAATGTATTTTAATTCCAGGTTGTAAGGCAACAAAATAGGGAAAATGGGGGTGAATATTCTCGCAAGCCACTGTAGTCGTGGGGAGTCGACTCCAAAATTATTGATTCCTCGACACCTTGCACGTCGACTCCCGGTGTTGACTCCCATTTCTGGGTGTCAAGCTTAGATTCTGATTGGATTATTTTTGCAACGGCGGAAACTAGGCTACCGTAGGCTACTTCCAAAAGGTTAAGGTTAGGGTTAAGTGTAGGAGTTGGGCTATGGTTAGGGTTACGGCAAGGGTTAGGGGAAGGGTTACCTAACATGCTAAATAGTTGCAAAGTAGTTGAAAAGTTGCTAATTAGCTAAATGCTAAAGTAGTCTGTGTTGAAATTCAAACTCGCAACCTTTGGGTTGCTAGCTATTTGCGTATATGCCCCTGAGCAAAGCAGTTAACCCACTGTTTCCCTGGCATCGATGATGTGGATGTCGATTAAGGCAGCCCCCGCACCTCTCTGATTTAGAGGGTTTGGGTTAAATGCGACAGATTTCAGTGAAATGCATTCAGTTGTAAAACTGACTAGGTATCCTCCTTTCGCTAATTGGGGGTGTTTTACTAAGCTATATTGTTTTAAGAAGGTCATACCAAGGATCATTTAGATATTTGACTTTAATAAGACCCCTTGAAGTATTTAAAAAAATATATAAATTTTTTGGGATGGGAAACAAAACTGCCATTACAAACGCATTCAATAACAAATTCACTAAATATGCATTCGGAAAGTATTCAGGACCCTTCCCTTTTTCCACATTTTGTTATGTTACAGCCTTATTCTAAAATGGATTAAATAAATACAAATCCTAAGCAATTTACACACAATACCCCACAATGACAAAGCGAAAGCATTTTTTATTTTTTAAATTTATACAAAATAAAAAACAGAAATACCTTATTTGCATAAGAATTCAGACCCTTTGCGAAAGACTCAAAATTGAGCTCAGGTGCATCCTGTTGCCATTGATCATCCATTTGAGGTTTCTACAACTCCACCCCCTCAATTTTTTTTACCTTTAAAATATATATATACCTTTCTTATTTAACTAGGCAAGTCAGTTAAGAACAAATTCTTATTTTCAATGACTGCCTAGGAACAGTGGGTTAACTGCCTGTTCAGGGGCAGAACGACAGATTTGTACCTTGTCAGGTCGGCGATTTGAACTTGCAACCTTTCGGTTACTAGGCCAACACTCTAACCACTAGGCTACCCTGCCGCCCCAATTGTCTAAGGTCCCACAGTTGACTGTGCATGTCAGAACAAAAACCAAGCCATGAGAGACGGGATTGTGTCGAGGAACAGATCTGGGGAGAAATGAACATTAAATTATCTGCCAACAGCTCTGGTGGACATTCCTGCAGTCAGCATGCAGTCAGCATGCCAATTGCATGCTCACTCAAAACTTGAGACATCCATGGCATTGTTTGGTGTGACAAACAATTGTTATTTGATGTTATTTTAATCTTTAAAAAACAAGGACATTTTTAAGTGACCCCAAACTTTTGAACGGTAGTGTACAGTTGAAGTCTGAAGTTTACATACACCTCAGCCAAATACATTTAAACTCAGTTTTTCACATTTCCTGACATTTCCTGACATTTAATCCTAGTTAAAATTAACCTGCACATTTTAGATGAATTATTTTGAGTAATTATTTGCTGGTTTTTAGATCCTTTTTAATGTATTTATTATTGCAAGGCAGAACACTTCTAATAAACAAGCCACATTTAATTTTTTAAATTATTTTAAAGACTTCTCTCGAATGAATAAGAAAAATATGCTACATTACTCAGCTGCCTCCCCAATGTCTTTACAGTCTGCTGTGAATTAATAACTTTTCAATATTCTCAGGTCCACTCCTCCGAAGGCAGGGAGGCAGCGGCATTGCAGGCAGCCAACAGCTCAGCAGAAACAAAGGCTCTTTTTTGAGAGCCACCACATTGATTAAAAAACAACAACTAATTTCCTGTGTCTCTGTGTTTATATGTTAAAGCTAGAATCCTTAGTTGCTACATCCATTTTGGGGCTTCTAAATGAATACCTATTGATCCCGTTGCTTCTTGAAGAATAGTACCCCATAAGAACCCAAAATACAAGCTTGTTTTACTCCAATAAATATTTGTAAACAATGTTAAATGTAACTGTATAGCCTCAAAAACATGGTTAACTATTTATGACTACTACAATTTTGATATCACAGATGCTTTGAACCCCGGCCAAATAATTACTGTTAAGATTCACTAACCTCAACCCCAAACTAATTTAATCTGTTAGTTAATCGCCAGGAATTTGAAGCATCTCAATATCTCATATGCCACTGCAAGCTAACAGTCTCAAAGAAGGAAAGTAGAAAGACTCAAGTGGATCTTCCACAGCCTGCCAAGAGATTACACCATGCAATCTTTGAGGCTAACTGTGCCCTCTTGAAAGTGTCAATAATATGAGTCAACTGCACATTAGTGCAGCAATAATATTGAAGCGTAGCGGATTTGCACACTTTACTATTGACATTTACCTCACGAGTTTGAATGTTGCATGCAGCAAGCTTGATTTTTTATTTTTTAAGCATTTTATATTAGATTTTTTAGGCAATGCATGTCACTTCAATGTCAATATATATAGTGAAATATGTCAATTAGATAGATCAACACTGTATTGTCAGTAGCAAGTATCTGGAATCCTGATTCCTCTAGATAGAACAGCCACAAAGTCAAGGAAATATTAAACATTTTCATTTGTTATTGTGCTGCCACCTTATGGTATAATTGAGAATTGCAGTACCTGGTTGATGAATTTGACAATGAAGTATTCGAAAATACTTTTTCTCGACCAGAGGTGACTTAATTAACGTTCAGGGTTATTGATAATCGTTATTGAAATAGTAATCAAGTATAACGTCAAAACATGAGCTTAAGAACAGATAATAATAATGAATCATCATTATATTAATTCACAGTCATTAATTTTTTTACCTTTATTTAACCAGGCAAGTCAGTTAAGAACAAATTCTTATTTTCAATGACAGCCTAGGAACAGTGGTTTAGCTGCCTGTTCAGGGGCAGAATGACAGATTTGTACCTTGTCAGCTCAGGGGTTTGAACTTCCAAACTTCCAGTTACTAGTACAACGCTCTAACCACTAGGCTACCCTGCCACCCTCACAGCAATCTGTTCAAATAATTTTTAAACACTATTATGTTGCTGTGTAATATCTCAAATGTAGCACAGAGACACATACAATGGAAATGATCCATGTTTAAAATTGTTGCACCAACACTCATATTCTAGTGAATGTAATCGCAAGAACAACACGTTTTTGAGGCATTTTACTATAGCCACATTAGAGCTAGTGAGAGGCAGACATTCAAAACAATATACCAAAAAGTCATACAAATATAATAGACTGCTCAAAAAAATAAAGGGAACACTTAAACAACACAATGTAACTACAAGTCACAAATGCGAGCTCTGGCAAGAAGGTTTGCTGTGTCTTTCAGCGTAGTGTCCAGAGCATGGGGGCGCTACCAGGAGTCAGGCCAGTACATCAGGAGACGTGGAGGAGGCCGTAGGAGGGCAACAACCCAGCAGCAGGACCGCTACCTCCGCCTTTGTGCAAGGAGGAGCAGGAGGAGCACTGCCAGAGCCCTGCAAAATGACCTCCAGCAGGCCACAAATGTGCATGTGTCTGCTCAAACGGTCAGAAACAGACTCCATGAGGGTGGTATGAGGGCCCGACGTCCACAGGTGGGGGTTGTGCTTACAGCCCAACACCGTGCAGGACGTTTTTCATTTGCCAGAGAACACCAAGATTGGCAAATTCGCCACTGGCGCCCTGTGCTCTTCACAGATGAAAGCAAGTTCACACTGAGCACATGTGATAGACGTGACAGTTTGGAGACTTCTGCTGCCTGCAACATCCTCCAGCATGACCGGTTTGATGGTGGGACAGTCATGGTGTGGGGTGGCATTTCTTTGGGGGGCCGCACAGCCCTCCATGTGCTCGCCAGAGGTAGCCTGACTGCCATTAGGTACCGAGATGAGATCCTTTGACCCCTTGTTAGACCATATGCTGGTGCGGTTGGCCCTGGGTTCCTCCTAATGCAAGACAATGCTAGACCTCATGTGGCTGGAGTGTGTCAGCAGTTCCTGCAAGAGAAAGGCATTGATGCTATGGACTGCCCCGCCCGTTCCCCAGACCTGAATCCAATTGAGCACATCTGGGACATCATGTCTCGCTCCATCCACCAATGCCACGTTGCACCACAGCCTGTCCAGGAGTTGGCGGATGCTTTAGTCCAGGTCTGGGAGGAGATCCCTCAGGAGACCATCCGCCACCTTATCAGGAGCATGCCCAGGCGTTGTAGGGAGGTCATACAGGCAAGTGGAGGCCACACACACTACTGAGCCTCATTTTGACTTGTTTTAAGGACATTACATCAAAGTTGGATCAGCCTGTAGTGTGGTTTTCCACTTTAATGTTGAGTGTGACTCCAAATCCAGACATCCATGGCTTGATAAATTTGATTTCCATTGATAATTTGTGTGCTTTTGTTGTCAGCACATTCAACTATGTAAAGAAAAAAGTATTTAATAAGAATATTTCATTCATTCAGATCTAGGATGTGTTATTTTAGTGTTCCCTTTATTTTTTTGAGCAGTGTATATATACATATTCTGTATATAGTCCTGTAAAGAGAGTATGATTAGCATATCTTTGAATTAAGTAAAATATTAAATAATAATAATAATATAAACATACAGTACCAGTCAAAAGTTTGGGCACACCTACTCATTCAAGGGATTTTCTTTATTTTTATTATTTTCTACATTCTAGAATAACAATGAAGACATCAAAACTATGAAATAACACATGGAATAATGTAGTAACCAAAAAAGTGTTAAACAAATCAAAATATATTTTAGATTTTAGATTCAAAGTAGCCACCCTTTGCCTTGATGGCATTCTCTCAACCAGCTTCATGAACTGGAATGCATTTCAATTAACAGGTGTGCCTTGGTAAATGTTAATCTGTGATATTTCTTTCCTTCTTAATGCGTTTGAGCCAATCAGTTGTGTTGTGACAAGGTAGTGGTGGTATACAGAAGATAGCCCTATTTGGTAAAAGACAAAGTCCATATTATGGTAAGAACAGCTCAAATAAGGAAAGAGAAACAACAGTCCATCATTTCTTTAAGACATGGAGGTCAGTCAATCCGGAAAATGTCAAGAACATTGAATGTTTCTTCAAATGCAGTCCCAAAATTCATCAAGCACTATTTTTAAAAAAAATTTTTTAACCTTTATTTAACCAGGCAAGTCAGTTAAGAACACATTCTTATTTTCAATGACGGCCTGGGAACAGTGGGTTAACTGCCTGTTCACGGGCAGAACGACAGATTTGTACCTTGTCAGCAGGGGTTTGAACTCACAACCTTCCGGTTACTAGTTCAACGCTCTAACCACTAGGCTACCCTGCCTCCCCGCTATGATGAAAACTGGCTCTCATGAGGACCAATCTTAATCAAATCAAACTTTATTTGTCACATGGGCCGAATACTTGGGGGTAGAAGCTGTTGAGGAGCCTTTTGGTCCTAGATTTGGCGCTCCAGTACCGCTTGCCGTGCGCTCCAGTACCGCTTGTCAAAGACTGGAGTCTTTGACAATTTTATGGGCTTTCCTCTGACACCGCCTATTATTTGGGTCCTGGATGGCAGGAAGCTTGGCCCCAGTGATCTATTGGACCGCGCTCACTACCCTCTGTAGCGCCTTACAGTCAGATGCCGAGCAGTTGCCATACCAGGCGGGGATGCAACCGGTCAGGATGCTCTCAATGATGCAGCTGTAGAACCTTTTGAGAATCTGTGGGTCCATACCAAATCTGTTCAGTCTCCTGAGAGGGAAAAGGTTTTGTTGTGCCCTCTTCACAACTGTCTTGGTATATTTGGACCATGATAATCCGTTGGTGATGTGGACACCAAGGAACTTGAAACTCTCGACCCGCTCCACTACAGCCCCGTCGATGTTAATGGGGGCCTGTTCGGCCTGGCTTTTCCTGTAGTCCACGATCAGCACCTTCATCTTGCTCACATTGAGGGAGAGGTTGTTGTCCGGGCACCACACTGCCAGTTCTCTGACCTCCTCCCTATAGGCTGTCTCATCATTGTCGGTGATCAGGCCTACCACTGTTGTGTCGTCAGCAAACTTACTGATGGTGTTGGAGTCACGTTTGGCCACACAGTCGTGGGTGAACAGGGAATACAGGAGGGGACTAAGTACACACCCCTGAGGGGCCCCAGTGTTGAGGATCAGCATGGCAGATGTGTTGTTACCTACTCTTACCACCTGGGGGCGGACCGTCAGGAAGTCCAGGATCCAGTTGCAGAGGTATTTAGTCCCAGAGTCCTTAGCTTAGTGATGAGCTTCATAGGCACTATGGTGCTGAACGCTGAGCTGTCGTCGATGAACAGCATTCTCACATAGGTGTTCCTTTTGTCCAGGTGAGAAAGGGCGGTGTGTAGTGTGATAGAGATTGCATCATCTGTGGATCTGTTGGGGCAGTATGCAAATTGGAGTGGGTCTAGGGTGTCCGGGAGGATGCCGTTGATGTGAGCCATGACCAGCCTTTCAAAGCACTTCATGGCTACAGATGTGAGTGCCACGGGACGGTAATCATTTAGGCAGGTTACCTTCGCTTCCTTGGGCACAGGGACAATGGTGGTCTGCTTGAAACATGTAGGTATTACAAACTCGGTCAGGGAGAGTTACCTCTGCTACAGAGGATAAGTTCATTAGAGTTAACTGCACCTCAGTTTGCAGCCCAAATGCTTCACAGAGTTCAAGTAACAGACACATCTCAACATCAACTGTTCATAGTTGACTGCGTGAATCAGGCCTTCATGGACGAATTGCTGCAAAAACAATACTACTAAAACAGACACCAATAAGAAGAAGACACTTGCTTGGCCAAGAAACATGAGCAATGGACATTAGACCAGTGGAAATTTGTCCTTTAGTTTGATGAGTCCAAATTTGATATTTTTGGTTACAACCGCCGTGTCTTTATGAGATGCAGAGTAGGTGAATGGATGATCTCCGCATGTGTGGTTCCCACCGTGAAGCAGTGAGGATGAGGTGTGATGGTGTGAGGGTGCTTTCCTGGTGACACTGTCGTGATTTATTTAGAATTCAAGGCAAACTCTACCAGCATGGCTACCACAGCATTCTGCAGCGATATGCCATCCCATCTGGTTTACTCTTATTGGGACTATCATTTGTTTTTCAACTGGACAATGACCCAACACACCTCCAGGTTGTATAAGCGCTATTTGACCAAGAGAGTGATAGATTGCTGCATCAGATAATCTGGCCACCACAATCACCTGACCTCAACCCAATTGAGATGGTTTGGGATGAGTTGGACCGCAGAGTGATGCAGCCAACAAGTGCTCAGCATATGTGGGAACTCCTCTTAGATTGTTGGAAAAACATTCATCACGAAACTGGTTGAGAGAATACTAAGAGTGTGCAAAGCTGTCATATAAAATATATTTTGTTTTGAACGTTTTTGGTTACTACATGATTCCATATGTGTTATTTCAAAGTTTATAGGTATTCCTCTTGTCCAGATGGGTTAGGGCAGTGTGCAGTGTGATTGCGATTGCGTCGTCTGTGGACCTATTGGGGCAGTAAGCAAATTGGAGTGGGTCTAGGGTGTCAGGTAGGGTGGAGGTGATATGATCCTTGAGTCCTAGTTCAAACCACAAAATGTAAACCACAAAAAAGGAACATGGTAGCAGATAAATAATTAGCTGCTTAAATAAAAGACTGCTCTTAGAATTTTGAGTCTGCCATATTGGGGAAATAGGGACATGTCTATTTGGCCAAATATCTCAAAATGTATGTATTTATTTATGAAAACGTCAAAAACATTTCTACACATGGAACTCTAAGGTCATCATGTTTCTTTTAGGTGAAATAGGTGTACGTCTGTCTTTTCCCAAAATATCTCAATGTGCATATTTGGATTCTTTTCAAGTCAGACACCATTTCAAATCAGGAGAATCTCTGTTGTCATCAAAAGCTGGCACCTTTCGCCCTTGGAACTGTGAGCCCATTGTTTTCTATGGATAGGCATGCTGTTCTATTTTGCCAAATATCTCACAATGTGTACATTTAGATATTTTCAAGTCGGACACCATTTTAATCAGAATAATTTCCTCTTTCTAATTATATAAGGCTGGGTAGTGTACTCTGCCGTCTTCAATTGCTAGACCAGAAATGGCCATTTCATCCCCTACTTCCTTGTTATGCAGATGTCAGCACACGTGACAGTATCGAGGTGCAGATGTTTACTTTCTACAAGTTGTTATTTTTCAGTTTTGCCCTAAGAACAGATTGTAGTGGTAAAATAAAAAATGGGATTTTTTTGGGCTGTTATTTAGGGAAAATGTGCTACTGACAGGTACAAGACTTTCATCAGGCAAATATATATTTATATATATTATATATATATATATAATATGTATGAGAGTCCAGACAGCAGCATTAACATTTGCCTTGCATTTGTATCCATTCCATGCAGGTATGCTGTGAAATGTGACCATTTTGTATTTCATGTTTAATGTGTCTAGTTGGCTGTCCTTCGTGTTGTTACCTGTCCAGTCATGTCAGGAATGCCGTTGTTGCCTCATTAGTACACTCAAATAAATATTTTGCACATATTAGCAAATTATTAGTGCATTGATGTACAACATTTATCAAATGAAATTAGTCTTTTAAAAATATTAACATGTACATACTGTACAATGCATTTTTTTGTTGATGTGAGGTTTGCTCAAAGTGTGATGAGAAGAGGCAAATATATAATATGTATGAGAGTCCAGACAGCAGCATTAACGTTTGCCTTGCATTTTTATCCATTCCATGCAGTCATTAAAAGAGAGGCAACCGGCAGAATTGTGTCCAGAGCCTTATCTTTCACCGACACCTCACCAGAACACAACGCAGAAAGGTACCGGTGCAGAACCGGTTACACTAGTTACAGTTACAGTAACCTCAAAAGGTTGCCATGGATGTGTCACTCATTTTACGGTTTAATAAATACTACAATCATTGTTTTTGTTTGTAAGATAGCCTAATAGGCTAACTTTAGGCTATTTTCTGTATTACAAATGTAATATTAAATGGTGTTTGGTTGTCAACGCAACCAAATATCAACATTTGAAGGACGTGTGTCTTTTGTGCCACTGACTCAGTGTGGCTTTAATTCCAGTTTATCTACATATTAATAATTTATATGTTGGGTTCACATCTCCATCTGAACCTGAAATCTAAGTAAAAGAATAGGACTACATTTAGAGTTTCATTTAATTTAGTTATATTTAACTTTGGTCACTAAACTAAGGAGCCTGGGACTGAACAACACCTTCTGCAACTGGATCCTGGACTTCCTGGCGGGATGCCCCCAGGTGGTGTGGGTAAGCAACAACACATCTGCCATGATCACCCTCAATATGGGGGCCCCTCAAGGGTGCGTGCTTACTCCCCTCCTGTACTCCCTGTTCACCCACGACTGCATGGCTGTGCATGACTCCAAAACCATCATTATGTTTGCCTGATCACCGCCGATGATGAGACAGGCTAAAGGGAGGAGGTCAAAGACCTGGCAGTTTGGTGCCAGGACAACAACCTCTCCCTCAATGTCAACAAGACAAATGAGCTGATCGTCGACTACAGGAAACGAAAGACAGATCACTCCCCCATTCACATTGACAGGGCTGAAGTGGAGTGGGTCTAGAGCTTAAAGTTCCTCGTTGTCCTCATCACTAAGGATGTATCATGGTCCAAATACACCAACACAGTCGTGAAGAGGGCACAGCGATGCTTCTTCCCGCTCAGGAGGCTGAAAAGATTTGGCATGGGCCCTCAGATTCTCAAAATGTTATACAGCTGTGCTGTTTTTACTCATCACATATGTCTCTGCTGTTTACTATCTGTTACTTTATTCCTAGTTATATGTACAGTACATACACTGCATGACCATAAGTATGTGGACACCTGCTCGAACATCTAATTCCAAAATCATGGGTATTAATATGGAGTTGGTCCCCCCTTTGCTGCTATAACATCCTCCACTCTTGTTGGAACATTGCTATGGGGACTTGCTTCCATTCAGCCACAAGAGCATTAGTAAGGTCAGGCACTGTTGTTGGCCAATTAGGTCTGGCTCGCAGTCACCATTCCAATTCAACCTAAAGGTGTTCGATGGGGTTGAGGTCAGGGCTCTGTTTAGGCCAGTCAAGTTCTTCCACATTGATCTAGACAAAACATTTCTGTATGAACCTCGCTTTGTGCACTGGGGCACTGTAATGCTGAAACAGGAAAGGGACTTCCCCAAACTGTTGCCACAAAGTTGGAAACACAGAATCGTCTAGAATGTCATTGTATGCTGTAGCCTTAAGATTTCCCTTCACTCAAACTAAGGGACGTAGCCCAAACCATTATTCCTCCTCCGCCAATCTTTACAGTTGTCACTATGCATTGTAGCGTTTACTGGCATCCACCAAACCCAGATTCGTCCGCCGGACTGCCAGATGGTGAAGTGCGATTCATCACTCCAGAGAATGTGTTGCCACTGCTCCAGATTCCAATGGCGTCAAGCTTTACACCACTCCAGACAGCGCTTGGCATTGCACATGGTGATCTTAGGCATTTGTGCGGCTGCTCTGCTATTTAAAACCCATTTCATGAAGCTCCTGATGAACAGTTCTTGCACTGATGTTGCTTCCAGAGGCAGTTTGGATCTCGGTAACGAGTGTTGCAACTGAGGACAAGACGATTTTTACACTCTACGCACTTCAGCACTCAGCGGGCCGTTCTGTGAGCTGATGTGGCCAACCACTTCACGGCTGAGCCGTTGTTGTTCCTAGACGTTTCCACTTCACAAAGAATAGCTCTTACAGTTAACCAGGGTAGCTCTAGCAGGGCAGACATTTTAAAAACTTGTTGGAAAAGTGGCATCCTGTGACGGTGCCATGTTGAAAGTCTTTGAGGCCATTCTACCGCCAATGTTTGTCTATAGAGATTGCATGGCTGTGTGGTTAATTTTATACACCTGTCAGCAACGGATGTTGCTGAAATAGCAGAATCCACAAATTTGAAGGGGTGTCCACATACTTTTGTATATATAGTGTATCTACCGCAATTACCTCGTCCGCATGTACATCGACTCCGTACTGGCACCTCTTCTATATAGCCAAGTTATTGTTTCTCTTTGTGTATCTATTATTACGTGGTTTTACTTTTCTATTATTTCAGAGCCAGAGCTCTGATGTCACGACTGTGTTGGTGTGATCCCCATCGATCACCACATTCTTTTGAAGAGATTGGAAACCCAAATTGGTCTACACAGACAAGTTCTGGCCTGGTTTAGATCTTATCTGTCGGAAAGATATCAGTTTGTCTCTGTGAATGGTTTGTCCTCTGACAAATCAACTGTAAATTTCGGTGTTCCTCAAGGTTCTGTTTTAGGACCACTATTGTTTTCACTATATATTTTACCTCTTGGGGATGTCATTCGAAAACATAATGTTAACTTTCACTGCTATGCGGATAACACACAGCTGTACATTTCAATGAAACATGGTGAAGCCCCAAAATTGCCCTCGCTAGAAGCCTGTGTTTCAGACATAAGAAAGTGGTTTGAGTTTGAGTTTATTTTTATTTTTACAGGGACAGTGCACATTAATCAACGTTTCAGTAAAAGTGCCGGTTTTAGCCAGCCGGCTAATTTTCAACCGCAGTCCCTGGGCAGGTTATTAAAAACAATTACAATATAGACAATAGCAACATAGAACAAGCAAGACATAGCAACATAGGACAAGCAAGACGTAGCATACAGACAGAGCAACATAGAACAAAAAGCAGCAAGACAAAATTCATAAAAGCAACAAAGTGTTTCCACACCTCACAAGCTACAGACAACAGACAACATGGAGAGCGGCAACACACAGCTAGGGACCATGTTCACAAATCTGATTGACCTTTAGCCATGTCTTCAAGCATTTTGTGAAAGTGTGATATGTGGTGCAGTTATGTGTGTCTGATGGCAGTGTATTCCAGACATGGGAAGCTCTCACAGAGAATGCAGATTTACTAAAGGTGCTTTTCCTTAGGGGAACTATACAGTCACCTCTCATGGCAGACCTTGTGGATCTGCTGCCATATGTCTGGGTTTTCTGTTTAACAAAAATATTGAGTGGAGGGGGAGCCAGGCCATTAAGGATCTTGAATACAAGACATGCGTCGATGTATTGCACAAGATTTTCCCAACTCAAGAGCTCATGCTTTCTAAGGATGTGACAATGATGATGGCTATTGGGCTTCCAATCAAGCACTTTGAGAGCCTGTTTGTAGACAGACTGAATAGGTGTTAATGTTGTACAGCAAGCTTGGGCCCAACTAGTCAAGCAGTATGTTAAGTGGGGGAGTATCATAGATTTGAAGTACAGTTTTGCTACCTCTGTAGTCAAACAATTTCGTATAAATCGGAAATTAGCTAGGTTGAATTTGGTTATTTGAATTACCTTTTTCACATGCTTTTTAAAAGAGAGGTTGGAATCAAGTATGATGCCAAGGTACTTAAAATCGGATACCACCTGGAGCTTCTCCCCTGACACATAGACATCTGGCTCAGTAGCATCGGTTGCCCTCTTTGTGAAGAACATGCAAACAGTTTTTTTCACATTGAGATGCAGACACGAGTCATTGAGCCACTTTGTAACCTGGACCATTACAGTAGTGAGTTCTTGTGCAGCTTGTTGTTTGCTCTTTGCATGCACATATATCACTGTATCATCTGCATACATTTGAACTTCAGACCCAGTACAGACAGAAGGCAGATCATTAATGTACAGGCTGAACAGGAGGGGCCCCAGTATTGACCCTTGGGGCACGCCCACATCATAGCTACGAGTGGGCAACAGCTCATTGCTCACTCTGACACACTGAGTTCTGCCTTCAAGGTATGATTTCATCCATCTCAAGGCATCAGGGGAAAAGTTGAACTTGGACAATTTTGTGATGAGAATCTCATGGTTAACAGTATCAAAAGCCTTCCTTAGGTCCAGAAACACAGCCCCAACAGCACCCCCTTTGTCCATCTTGGACATTACATTTTCCAGAAGAAAGCAGTTGGCCGTTTCTGTGGAGTGTTTCGCTCTGAAGCCAAACTGCATGGAGTGTAATGTGAAGGGGCTGTTGTTGAGGTAGGCAATCAGTTGTTCTGCTACACACTTTTCAACAACCTTTGACACCACAGGTAGTATACTAATGGGCCTGTAGTTACTCACGTTAGCAGGGTCGCCTGATTTAAAGATGGCCGTTATTATGGCCAACTTCCATACCCTTGGAAACACACCGAGACCAATAGATGTGTTGGTGACCTTAGTAATGGGGCCAATGAGTGACTCTTTGTAGTTTTTAAGAAAGGTAGAGTCCATCCCAAACACATCTTTGGCTTTAGAGTTCTTTAGTGAGCTAATCACCTTGTTCACCTTTGACTCAGAAACCTCCCTTATGATGAAGACAAACTTCTACAGATGCACAATCGAGAGCATCCTGGCGGGCTGTATCACCGCCTGGTACGGCAACTGCTCCGCCCTCAACCGTAAGGCTCTCCAGAGGGTAGTGAGGTCTGCACAACGCATCACCGGGGGCAAACTACCTGCCCTCCAGGACACCTACACCACCCGATGTTACAGGAAGGCCATAAAGATCATCAAGGACATCAACCACCCGAGCCACTGCCTGTTCACCCCGCTATCATCCAGAAGGCGAGGTCAGTACAGGTGCATCAAAGCTGGGACCGAGAGACTGAAAAACAGCTTCTATCTCAAGGCCATCAGACTGTTAAACAGCCACCACTAACATTGAGTGGCTGCTGCCAACACACTGACAATGACACTGACTCAACTCCAGCCACTTTAATAATGGGAATTGATGGGAAATGATGTAAATATATAAACAATGCTACCTTATATAATGTTACTTACCCTACATTATTAATCTCATATGCATACGTATATACTGTACTCTATATCATCGACTGCATCCTTATGTAATACATGTATCACTAGCCACTTTAACTATGCCACTTTGTTTACATACTCATCTCATATGTATATACTGTACTTGATATCAGCTACTGTATCTTGCCTATGCTGCTCTGTACCATCACTCATTCATATATCCTTATGTACATATTCTTTATCCCCTTACACTGTGTATAAGACAGTAGTTTTGGAATTGTTAGTTAGATTACTTGTTGGTTATTACTGCATTGTCGGAACTAGAAGCACAAGCATTTCGCTACACTCGCATTAACATCTGCTAACCATGTGTATGTGACAAATAAAATTTGATTTGATTTGATTTGATAGGTTGAGTGTCATTCACTAGCACTGAGCCCAAGAAACCAGTGGAGGGGTTCTGTGTCAGTACCCTGACAGAGTCAATAAAGTAGGAATTGAAGGCTATTGCTATTTCGACTGCATCCTGTGTTAGATTGTTATTCACCATGATTTCTAGTCTTTTTGCAGTGTTACTATGGTCTTTCCCTGTTAACTTTTTTAGATTCTCCCATATCAATTTAGAATTTCACTTTGCTTCACCAATTATGTTAATAAAAAAGTTTGCCTTGGCCTGTCTGATTTCTTTTTGGCTGCAAACTTTCTACTTTTAAACTCGGACAAAACAGAAATGCTTGTTCTAGGTCCCAAGAAACAAAGAGATCTTCTGTTGAATCTGACAATTAATCTTAATGGTTGTACAGTCGTCTCAAATAAAACTGTGAAGGACCTCGGCGTTACTCTGGACCCTGATTTCTCTTTTGAAGAACATATCAAGACCATTTCAAGGACAGCTTTTTTCCATCTATGTAACATTGCAAAAATCAGAAACTTTCTGTCCAAAAATGATGCAGAAAAATGTATCCATGCTTTTGTCACTTCTAGATTAGACTACTGCAATGCTCTACTTTCCAGCTACCCGGATAAAGCACTAAATAAACTTCAGTTGGTGCTAAATACGGCTGCTAGAATCCTGACTAGAACCAAAAAATTTGATCATATTACTCCAGTGCTAGCCTCCCTACACTGGCTTCCTGTCAAAGCAAGGGCTGATTTCAAGGTTTTACTGCTAACCTACAAAGATTTGGGCTTGCTCTACCTATCTCTGATTTGGTCCGTACATACCTACACGTACGCTACGGTGACAAGACGCAGGCCTCCTAATTGTCCCTAGAATTTCTAAACAAACAGCTGGAGGCAGGGCTTTCTCCTATAGAGCTCCATTTTTATGGAATGGTCTGCCTACCCATTTCAGAGACGCAAACTCGGTCTCAACCTTTAAGTCTTTACTGAAGACTCATCTCTTCAGTGCGTCATATAATTGAGTGTAGGCTGGCCCAGGAGTGGGAAGGTGAACGGAAAGGCTCTGGAGCAACGAACCGCCCTTGCTGTCTCTGCCTGGCCGGTTATCCTCTTTCCACTGGGATTCTCTGCCTCTAACCCTATTACAGGGGCTGAGTCACTGGCTTACTGGGGCTCTCTCATACCATCCCTGGGAGGGGTGCGTCACCTGAGTGGGTTGAGTCACTGATGTGATCATCCTGTCTGGGTTGGCGCCCCCCGGGTTGTGCCGTGGCGGAGATCTTTGTGGGCTATACTCAGCCTTGTCTCAGGATGGTAAGTTGGTGGTTGAAGATATCCCTCTAGTGGTGTGGGGGCTGTGTTTGGCAAAGTGGGTGGGGTTATATCCTTCCTGTTTGGCCCTGTCCGGGGTGTCCTCGGATGGGGCCACAGTGTCTCCTGACCCCTCCTGTCTCAGCCTCCAGTATTTATGCTGCAGTAGTTTATGTGTCGGGGGGCTAGGGTCAGTTTGTTATATCTGGAGGACTTCTCCTGTCCTATTCGGTGTCCTGTGTGAATTTAAGTGTGCTCTCTCTAATTCTCTCTTTCTTTCTCTCTCTCTCTCGGAGGACCTGAGCCCTAGGACCATGCCTCAGGACTACCTGACATGATGACTCCTTGCTGTCCCCAGTCCACCTGGCCGTGCTGCTGCTCCAGTTTCAACTGTTCTGCCTTATTATTATTGGACCATGCTGGTCATTTATGAACATTTGGCCATGTTCTGTTATAATCTCCACCCGGCACAGCCAGAAGAGGACTGGCCACCCCACATAGCCTGGTTCCTCTCTAGGTTTCTTCCTAGGTTTTGGCCTTTCTAGGGAGTTTTTCCTAGCCACCGTGCTTCTACACCTGCATTGCTTGCTGTTTGGGGTTTTAGGCTGGGTTTCTGTACAGCACTTTGAGATATCAGCTGATGTACGAAGGGCTATATAAATAAATTTGATTTGATTTTGATTTGATGTATAGCATGTTACTGTACAGCAACTATGTTCCAATTTAGGCCCTAATTAGTGCCCAAATCTGCCATTTTTAACACGTATACAGGCACAAGTGTAAAGGGCTACCCCCCTAAAGTCAGTGAGTCAACCTAAGTAACATAATCAAAAAATCCCCATCAAAATCAGTCAGTTTAAACTGGAGATATCTGTTTTTTTGCATGGGCTGCTTCTCAATCTAATGCTTCTGCCTACTGAGGCCAAGAAGGTGGCCAAGATACAGCAGTGTTTGTCAGACCATGAGACATCCCGAAAATCATTCTTCTCACGGAAACGCTGTGGCGTCCCGAACGGTTTGGCTAATATGACACGGGCCCACCATCACCACTCCCCTGGCGGTGGGAGAACTTGTCAGCTGAGAAATGCCTGCTAATTACGTCCACTGCATTCATCAGCGTCTCACACACACATTGGGCCAAGGCCCTGAGACCTCTGGCATACAGTGCAAATGAGAACTTTGACACAGGTTAAAGCTACTGTGAGGGTAAGCTGCATGTGTGTGTGCATGTGTTTATTGACAACGTGTGTATATTCAACATTCTTGCAACCCCATAAAGGACAACCAAACAAGGCTATAATTCCACACAAATATCTAGGTTTAACTCTCTCTTTCTATCTTTCCCACTGTCCTCTGTTTTTCGCACGCTGTTTCCATCTTTCTCAATGTCTGTCTCTCTATACCTCTTTTTCTCACTGTTTCTTTCTCCCTCTTTTTCTCCCTGCTGCTCTCTCCTATCCTCTGATATGACACAGAGGCTAGGGCCAGGCTGGTTCTCAGTGGGCCCACTAGGAACAAGGGCCTTAATTAGCACTCTGTAATTAGGAACAGATGCAGTTTGCAGCACGGGACCTCAACACACACGCACACAGCTCGGGTGGCATCTCTCTCTCCCCTCACCTTTGAAACCAAATCACTCCCTCTGTTACTCCTTCTCAGTCGCGCACGCACACACACACACACACACACACACACACACACACACACACACACACAGAGTTCGGAGCCATATGTGTAATTAAGAAAACTTCCAACTTGATAAGATTGAGCTGCTCTCCCTCTGCTCTATCCCTCACTCCTCAACTCATTCTTCCTCTCCAATTTCACTCAACCCCTCTTCACACAGTGTCTGTATTTCTATACAGTAGGAATACTTGTAATCTCTTAAACTATTGTGTTAGTTAATGAAATGTTGCATTGATCTGATAATAGATGATTGCTCAACTGCATTACAGCTGCCTACCCAGAAACTGTAGAAGGAATGCATGGTGTGTGTGAGTGTGCTGGGAATGTGCTGGGAGTGTTTTGGGAATTAATAGGAAATTCAAAGGATTTTTATCCTGGTTTACAAAAACAGCTCCTGCTGCTCCTAACCAAACCTCAGATCTGAGGATAATACGGATCAATATCTACATTTAGTTATGTCATGTTGCTACTTGGCTTGTGTTTGTGAATGTAGGCCGGGGCAACTGAGGTCAGCATTTGTTTTGTTTTATCATGGGAAGATCAGTTCTAAATAAGAGTTTGATCAATTCCTGGTTTACATAGCTGGCTTGATAAACTCCTGATTTCAAGTGGATTATATAGCTGGCTTGATAAATTCCTGATTTCAAGTGGTTTGCATAGCTGGCTTCTTAAATTGTTCAATATAGGCATTACAGGGTTTAATTTTAACTAAAAAATATATATATTATTTCACATTTATTTAACCAAGTTTTCATTTACAACTACGACCTGGCCAAGAAAAAGCAAAGCAGTCGACAAAAACAACAACACAGAGTTACACATAAACAAACGTACAGTCAACAACACAATAGAAAAATCTATGTATAGTGTGTGCAAATGTGGAAGATTAGGGAGGTAAGGCAATAAATAGGCCATAGAGGCGAAATAATTACAATTTAGCATTAACACTGGAGTGATAGAGGTGCCGATGATGATGTGCAAGTAGAGATACTGGGGTGCAAAAGAGCAAGAAGATAAATAACAATATGGGGATGAGGTAGTTGGGTGGGCTATTTACAGATTGGCTGTGTACAGGTACAGCTGATGCTTAAAGTTAGTGAGGGAGATGTGAGTCTTCAGCTACAGTGATTTTTGCAATTTGTTCCAGTCATTGGCAGCAGAGAACTGGAAGGAAAGACTGCCAAAGAAAATGTTGGCTTTGGGGGTGACCAGTGAAATATACCTGCTGGAGCGTGTGCTACGGGTGGGTGTTGCTATAGGGACCAGTGAGCTTAGATAAGGCGGGGCTTTATCTAGCAAAGACTTATAGATGCCCTGGAGCCAGTGGGTTTGTCGACGAATATGTAGCGAGGGCCAGCCAATGAGAGCATACAGGTCGCAGTGGTGGGTAGTATATGGGGCGTTGGTGACAAAACGGATGGCACTGTGATAGACTACATCCAGTTTTCTGAGTAGTGTTGGAGGATATTTTGTAAATGACATCGCTGAAGTCAAGGATCGGTAGGATGGTCAGTTTTACGAGGGTATGTTTGGCAACATGAGTGAAGGAGACTTTGTTGCGAAATAGGAAGCTGATTCTAGACTTATTTTGGATTGGAGATGCTTAATGTGAGTCTGGAAGGAGAGTTTACAGTCTAACCAGACACCTAGGTATTTGTAGAAGTCAGAACCGTCCAGAGTAGTGATGCTAGTCAGGCGGGCAGGTGCGGGAAGCAATCATCTGAAGAGCATGCATTTAGTTTTACTAGCATTTAAAAACAGTTGGAGGCCATGGAAGGTGTGTTGGATGACATTGAAGCTTGTTTGGAGGTTAGTTAACAGTGTCCAAAGAAGGGCCAGAAGTATACAGAATGGTGTTGTCTGCATAGAGGTGGAACAGAGAACCACCAGCAGAAAGAGCGACATCATTGATATATACAGAGAAAAGAGTCGGCCCGAGAATTGAACCCTGTGGCACCCCATAGAGACTGCCAGAGGACCGGACAACAGGCCCTCCTATTTGACACACTGAACTCTATCAGAGAAGTAGTTGGTGAACCAGGCGAGGCAGTCATTTGAGAAACCAAGGCTATTGTGTCTGCCGATAAGAATACGGTGATTGACAGAGTCGAAAGCCTTGGCCAAGTCGATGAATACGGCTGCACAGTAATGTCTCTCACCGATGGCGGTTATGATTTCGTTTAAGACCTTGAGCTTGGCTGAGGTGCACCCATGACCAGATCGGAAACCAGATTGCATAGTAGAGAAGGTACAGCGGGATTCGAAATGGTCGATGATCTGTTTGTTAACTTGGCTTTCGAAGATTTTAGAAAGGCAGGGCAGGATGGATACATAGGTCTGTAACAGTTTGGGTCTAGAGTGTCTACCCACGGCAGCTTTCCAATCTTTGGGGATCTCAGACAATACGAAAGATAGGTTGAACAAGCTAGTAAAAGGGGTTGCAATAATGTCGGCTTATCATTTTAGAAAGAGAGGGTCCAGATTGTCTTGCCCAGCTGATTTGTAAGGATCCAGATTTTGCAGCTCCTTCAGAACATCAGCTGTCTGGATTTGGGGGAAGGAGAAGCGGGGGGGGGGGGCTTGGGCAAGTTGCTGCATGGGATGCAGAGGTGTTGGCTGGGGTAGGGGTAACCAGGTGGAAAGCATAGCTAGCTGTAGAAATATGCTTGTTTAAATGATCGATTATTGTAGATTTATCAGTGGTGACAGTGTTTCCTAGCCCCAGTGCAGTTGGCAGCCGGGAGGAGGTGCTCTTATTCTCCATGGACTTTACAGTGTCCAAAAACGTTTTGGAATCAGTGCTACAGGATGCACATTTCTTGTTGAAAAAGCTAGCCTTTTCTTTCCTAATTGCCTGTGTATATTGGTTCCTGACTTCCCTGAAAAGTTGCATATCGCGGGAGATATTCGATGCTAATGCAGAATGCCACAGGATGTTTTTCTGCTGGTCAAGGGCATTCAAGTCTTGAGTGAACCAAGGGCAATATCTGTTCTTAGTTCAACATTTTTTGAATGGGGCACGCTTATTTAAGATGGTGAGGAAAGCACTTTTAAAGAGCAACCAGGCATCCTCTACTGACGGGATGAGAAAGGGCTGCTCGCAGAAGTGTTTTAGGGAGTGTTTGACAGTGTTTGACAGTGTAGAGGGGTGGTCGTTTGACCGCGGACCCATTACGGACGCAGGCAATGAGGCAGTGATTGCTGAGATCCTGGTTGAAGACAGCAGAGGTGTATTTAGATGGCAAGTTGGTCAGGATGATATCTAAGAGGGTGCCCATTGTTACAGATTTAGGGTTGTACCTGGTAGGATCCTTGATAATTTGTGTGAGATTGAAGGCATCTAGCTTAGATTGTAGGACGGCCGGGGTGTAAAGCATATCAATTATATAGTAATTGTAATCATTTGCATATGGTTTGCATACTTTTGGAATTATGTGGCACCTTTTTCACAAAATGTGCCACATTACAAACAACGTGTCACATGGAACAACTCTCTTTATTTGCCAAACCTTTGAAAGACAGTATGGTAAGAGCTTGTATGGCAAAAATAGAGAATTGTGAAGGATTATTCCTGCATGACTATTCCAAATCACATGACAGAATGCTTATCTCACTCATCTGAGTTAAGATCAACTGAGAAAATAATATTGGCTGAAAATTAATATGACAACACATTTCTCTAACAGTCAAGTGGGAACTCTTTTTCACCACAACACCACTTCAGATGGAACACCTGTGCTGTTTGATATCGCTCACAGCAAACTAATACCCTTTAACTCTTGCAACAGACAGGTTTGTATCAACTTTGTAATGTTGTAATGGAAACCTTTTTATTCTTAGAATCCTCTTATCCTGACTAATCATAGTCAGGATCTGTTTCCCTGTACTACCATCCTTAAAAATGGCTGCCTCCTGGAGTTAGTACCAACACGCCCGCAACCCTACACCACTCTCTCCCTCACACACACACTACCCCCTGCCCAGCAACCCCCAACCCTTTCCCTAAATCTCCTGTAGCAGGAGGGAGGCAGTCCAGACACGTCACTAATTGCCTTGTTAAAGTCAGGCACACAGAATCCAAGCCAAGGACCCTAATTAGACACCTAAAATAAAGGAAGGGGACTTCATGGCGGTACGTGGCCGGTTTGGGGAATGTTTTAATGAGGAGAAAGAGCTGAGAATAGCGTTGGAGTAATTTGTTGACGCAGGCCGGGCCTCCTTCCATGCACACACACACACACCACCCCAAGGGCTTTCATCAACCGGCCATGTAATTCAGAGATTCTTCAGTTGCCTCCCGAGTGATGCAGCGGTCTAAGGCACTGCATCGCAGTGCTTGAGGTGTCACTACAGACCCGGGTCCGATCCCGGGCTGTGTCCCAATTGGCTGCGATTGGGAGACCCATGAGGAGGCGTACAGTTGGCCCAGCGTCATCCGGGTTAGGGGAGATTTTGGCCGGCCGGCATACCAATTGAATATAACAAAAAATGGGTAAGAATTACAAAATTCAATAAAAAAATAAAAAACATAGAAGCTTGTTGTTAGATACATCTTTGCACAGCGTGTGTATAGTTATTCCATACAGTGATCTTGTTTGCTCCAAGGCGTTTTTAGTTGGTCAATTACACCAACACTTTGTCTATGTAACCCAATATTCAGACTAAGTAAGATATTGTCACATACACAGGATAGGTGCAGTGAAATGTGTTGTTTTACAGGGTCAGCCATAGTAGTACAGCACCCCTGGAGTAAATTAGTGTTAAGTGCCTTGCTCAATGGGACATCTGCAGATTTTTTTACTTTGACATTCTAACCACTACGCTACCTGCTGCCTCTATGAAGTGTGCCAGTCTAAGTTCTGTCTGGATGAGGTAACCCACTAATGGACTGAATTTAATTGATCTGAAAGCTCTTTAAGGTTCACCTCTACAGAAGTACGTACAAAGAATCAATCAATTGCAGATAAAGGAAAACCGAGAGCTCGCTTCATCTGTTTATGTTGTATCAGAGGTGTTAACCACTTTATAACAACACACCCCACAAGCTGTTCCTTCTTGCATACATTTTCCTTGGGTTAGATTTTTAAAAACTACACCGGTACTTAAAACACAAACATTCACAATGCGGGTTTACTTTATCTGCAACTGATTTAAATTGATGTCTATACTCTATAGTGTCCATGTCTCTCTCTCTAAACTCTCTTGAAGGGCAGTTTTCCCTGCATTCTCTACAGGGCATTTTGTTTTCCACTGCTTGAGACATCTGTTCCATTGAACTTTCTAAAAGTAGAGAGAGAGAGCAAGAGGAGAGAGATAACATGTTATCCAAGAGTGTTGGCCAACAGTGTCTCCCTCCCTCCTTCATTCGCAGACTATCTTTGTCTTTATCTGGCTAGACTCCATTTGATTAGCAGTACTCTAACCCCAGACAGGATCCATGTCTGGCCACCAAGCACTTCAGAGAGAGACCGCTCCAGAAGTGGAGTCTGGCTGAAGAAGCCAAATGTCACAAAGAGCCTATTCACTAAATTGAGAGTGCTCTCCAGTGCCCTCACCATTGAAGTTCTGACTTTTTGTCCTCTAAATTGTGAGACAATACAGTCATGTCTGTTTCCTCAATGTCAGCTTTTGGTATCTGTTAAGCAATGGGACAGCCCACTCAAATCTCAAATTGTATGATTTCCCCCGGTCTTTTCTTACCCTTGGAAGAAGAATTTGTTGTTAATGCCTGAACTTAACCCCCCTGTTCAGCTGAAAAGGTGGCGCAGGGAATTCATCCAAAGTGAAAATACTGCCCCCTATCCCCAACAAGTTAACCCTAACCTTACAAATTTGGAGTTCATGCCTAAACTTAACCTTAAACACTTTGAAAGTTGACCTTTGCGAAACATGGATGAACGTCTAATTCTGACGTGAGACTGTGAGAGCTGGTAGAAAATTCTAGCTGGTCACTTTACTCAAAACATTGGTTTTTGGTGACAGCTAAAACCATGATTTGGTCAAACAGTAGCATCCGAATTCCAGATGGAGAGAAATGGAGATAGAGAGAAGATGGAGAGAAATGGAGATAGAGAGAAGATGGAGAGAACGGGAAGAAGAGAAAAATGTATTCTTATTGCACAACATTTAAAAAGACAATCATGTGAAAAAACAGTAGGCTGTTGTGGTTTAGGTTTAGAGTTTCACCTTCCTCAGTGATTAGCCCCAAGTGAGTTAGCCTATGTGATATTTGTATACAACAACATGTAAGCAAATTAATCTAAATTGAACAAAATACATCTGTAATTCATATTTTAACAGTAAAACTATAGCAACAATAGTCTAATTGTCAACCCAAAATGGTCTAGGTGTTGCACATCAAAATACCGTTATCATGCATTCCTGCTTGGACACACTGTAGATGATATTACTTATTTCTTGAATCATACCATATCAATAGCATTGTGAATGACTTTACATTCTTAGGAAAAGAGGTGCTATTGCATCTAGAACCTAAAAGGGTTCTTCATCTGTCCCCATAGGGGAACCCTTTAGGGTTCCATGTTAATTTATTTAACTAGGCAAGTCAGTTAAGAACAAATTCTTATTTTCAATGACAGCCTAGGAACAGTGGGTTAACTACCTTGTTCAGAACAACATATTTTTACCATGTCAGCTCAGCAATCTTGCAACCTTTCGATTACTAGTCTAATGCTCTAACCACTAGGCTACCTGCCGCCCCATGTATCAATCAATAAATCAAATGTATTTATAAATCCCTTCTTACATCAGCTGTGGTCACAAAGTGCTGTACAGAAACCCAGCCTAAAACCCCAAACAGCAAGCAATGCAAGTGTAGAAGCACGGTGGCTAGGAAAAACTCCCTAGAAAGGCCAGAACCTAGGAAGAAACCTAGAGAGGAACCAGCCTATGAGGGGTAGCCAGTCCTCTTCTGGCTGTGCCAGGTGGAGATTATAACAGAACATGGCCAAGATGTTCAAATGTTAATAGAGGACCAGCAGGGTCAAACAATAATAATCACACTGGTTGTCGAGGGTGCAACAGGTCAGCAGCTCAGGAGTAAATTTCAGTTGGCTTTTCATAGCCAATCATTCAGAGTATCTCTACCACTCTTGCTGTCTGAAAACAGCAGGTCTGGGACAGGTACCCCTTCCGGTGAACAGGTCAGGGTTCCATAGCCGTAGGCAGAACAGTTGAAACTGGAGCAGCAGCACGGCCAGATGGACTGGGAACAGCAAGGAGTTATCATGTTAGGTAGTCCTGAGGCATGGTCCTAGGGCTCAGGTCCTCTGAGAGAGAGAGAGAGAGAAAGAAAGAGATAAAAAGAGAGAAAGAATTAGAGAAAGCATAAGATATATTCACACAGGACACCGAATAAGACAGGGGAAATACTCCAGATATAACAGACTGATCCTAGCCCCCCGACACGTAAACTACTGCAGCATAAATACTGGAGGCTGAGACAGGAGGGGTCGGGAGACACTGTGGCCACTTCTGATGATACCCCCGGACAGGGCCAAACAGGCAGGATGCAGCCCAATCCACTTTGCCAAAGCACAGCCCCCACACCACCAGAGGGATATCTTCAACCACCAACTTACCATCCTGAGACAAGGCCGAGCATAGCCGACAAAGATCTCTGCCACGGCACAACCCAAGGGGGGGGGGCGCCAACCTGGACAGGAAGATCACATCAGTGACTAAACACACTCAAGTGGTGCACCCCTCCTAGGGACGGCATGGAAAAGCACCAGTAAGCCAGTGACTCAGCCCCTGTAATACGGTTAGAGGCGGAGAATTTCAGTGGAGAGAGGGGAACCGGCCAGGCAGAGACAGCAAGGGCGGTTCGGTGCTCCAGTGCCTTTCCGTTCACCTTCACACTCCTGGGCCAGACTACACTCAATCATAGGACATACTGAAGAGATGAGTCTTCAATAAAGACTTAAAGGTCGAGACCGAGTCTGCGTCTCTCACATGGGTAGGCAGACCATTCCATAAAAATGGAGCTCTACGGGAGAATGCCCTGCCTCCAGCTGTTTGCTTAAAAATTCTAGGGACAGTAAGGAGGCCTGCATCTTGTATCATATCTGTAGGTATGTACGGCAGGACCAAATTAGAAAGATAGGTAGGAGCAAGCCCATGTAATGCTTTGTAAGTTAGCAGTAAAACCTTGAAATCCGCCCTAGTCTTAACAGGAAGCCAGTGTAGAGAGGCTAGCACTGGAGTAATATTATACATTTTTTGGCTTCTAGTCAGGATTCTAGCAGCCATTTTAGCACTAACTGAAGTATATTTTGTGATTTATCCAGATAGCCGGAAAGTAGAGCATTGCAATAGTCTGACCTAGAAATTACAAAAGCATGGATACATTTTTCTGCATAATTTTTGGACAGAAAGTTTCAGATTTTTGCAATGTTACGTAGATGGACAAAAGTTGTCCTTGAAACAGTCTTGATATGTTTGTCAAAAGAGAAATCTGGGTCCAGAGTAACGCTGAGGTCCTTCACAGTTTTATTTTAGACTACTGTACAACCATCAAGATTAATTGTCAGATTCAACAGAAGATCTCTTTGTTTCTTGGGACCTAGAACAAGCATCTCTGCTTTGTCTGAGTTTAAAAGTAGAACATTTGCTGCCTTCCACTTACTTATGTCTGAAACACAGGCTTCCAGCGAGGGCAATTTTGGGGCTTCACCATGTTTTATCGAAATGTACGGCTGTGTGTCATCCTCATAGCAGTGAAAGTTAACATTATGTTTCCGAATGACATCACCAATAGGTAAAATATATAGTGAAAACAATAGTGGTCCTAAAACAGAGCCTTGAGGATCACTGAAATTTACAGTTGATTTGTCAGAGGACAAAGTGATATCTTTCCGACAGATAAAATCTAAACCAGGCCAGAACTTGTCCGTGTAGACCAATTTGGGTTTCCAAACTCTCCAAAAAGAATGTGATGATCGATGGTATCAAAAGGAGCACTAAGGTCTAGGAGCACGAGGACAGATGCAGAGCCTCAGTCTGACACCATTAAAAGGTAATTTACCACCTTCACAAGTGCAGTCTCAGTGCTATGATGGGGTGTAAAACCAGACAAGCATTTCATATACATTGTTTGACTTCAGGAAGGCAGTGAGTTGCTGCGCAACAGCATTTTCATTTTTTTGTTGAGAGGACTGAGAGATTCGATATAGATTTTCGATATAGATTTTCTGGGTCAAGGTTTGGCTTTTTCAAGAGATGCTTTATTACTGCCATTTTTGTAGAACCCTTTCCACTGAAGAAACCGGTTTTGTAAGAGTTTATAACATTATTACTACATTTTTTCTTTGCATGGGTTGGTGCCACAAACTTAAATTGTAAATGGCTGATTCATAAGCTCAAATCTTGATGATTAGTTGATTATTTGAATCAGCTGTGTAGTGCTAGGGCATAAAGCAGAATGTGCACCCCTAGGGGTACCCAGGACCGAGTTTGGGAAACCCTGGCATAAGGCCATGTCGAACAGGGGTCTCTAACCCTGTTTCTGGAGAGCTATCCTCCTGTAGGTTTTCACCCCAGTTGTAACTAAGACTGTGCCTTTAAACAGCTTGGAAAATTCCAGATGCTGTCATGGCTTTAGAAGCTTCTGATTGGCTAATTCACATAATTTGAGTTAATTGGAGGTGTACCTGTGGATGTATTTGAAGGCCTACCTTCAAACTCTGTGCCTCTTTGCTTGACATCATGGGAAAATCAAAAGAAATCAGCCAAGACCTCAGAAAAAATTGTAGACTGGTAAACTGGTTCATCCTTGGGAGCAATTTCCAAACGCCTGAAGGTACCACGTTCATCTGTACAAACAATAGTACACAAGTATAAACACGATGGGACCACACAGCCGTCATACCGCTCAGGAAGGAGACGCGTTCTGTCTCCTAGAGATGAACGTACTTTGGTGTGAAAAGTGCAAATCAATCCCAGAACAACAGCAAAGGACCTTGTGAAGATGCTGGAGGAAACAGGTACAAAAGTATCTATATCCACAGTAGAACGAGTCCTATATCGACATAATCTGAAAGGCCGCTCAGCAAGGAAGAAGCCAATGCTCCAAAACCGTCATAAAAAAGTCAGACAACAGTTTGCAACTGCACATGGGGAGAAAGATCGTACTTTTTGTAGAAATGTCCTCCGGTCTGATAAAACAAAAATAGAACTGTTTGGCCGTAATGACCATTGTTATGTTTGGAGGAAAAAGGGGGAGGCTGGCAAGCCAAAGAACACGATCCCAACCGTGAAGCCCGGGGGTGGCAGCATCATGTTTTGGGCATGCTTTGCTGCAGGAGGGACTGGTGCTCTTCACAAAATAGATGACATCATGAGGTAGGAAAATGATGTGGATATATTGAAGCAACATCTCAAGACATCAGTCAGGAAGATAAAGCTTGGTCGCAAATGGCTCTTCCAAACGGACAATGACACCCAAGCATACTTCCAAAGTCGTGGCAAAACAGCTTAAGGACAATAAAGTCAAGGTATTGGAGGGGCCATCACAAAGCCCTGACCTCAATCCCATTGAAAATGTGTGGGCAGAACTGAAAAAGCGTTTGCGAGCAAAGAGGCCTACAAACCTGACTCAGTTACTCCAGCTCTGTCAGGAGGAATGGGCCAAAATTCACCCAATTTATTGTGGGAGCTTTTGGAAGGCTACCCAAAACCTTTGACCCAAGCTAATCAATTTAAAGGCAATACTACCAAATTCTAATTGAGTGTATGTAAACCTCTGACCCACTGTGAATGTGATGAAAGAAATAAAAGCTGAAATAAATCATTCTCTCTAATATTATTCTGACATTTCACATTCTTAAAATAAAGTGGTGATCCTAACTGACCTAAGACAGGGAATCTTTTACTAGGATTAAATGTCAGGAATTGTGAAAAAACTGAGTTTGAATCTATTTGGCTAAGGTGTATGTAAACTTCCGACTTCAACTGTAGCTCATCCCTTTTTCCAACTGATCTGTCGATAGCACCTGCTAAATTCAGAGCATCAATGTTGTTGAGAAAAGTATCAAAACTTTTGCAGTTCTCAATGGCTAACGTTATATCTTTCAAAAACGGCACAGTACAAAGGAAGGTCAACACGTACTGAACAGCAAACGTTATAGACAGAAGCATGCTAGATGGCAGGCCAATCCAAACTCATCTCCCGACATGTCCAGCCCATCGATTATCTCAGCCAATCATGACTTGCGGGAAGGTTCCTATCTTGTTCCATGGCTAAACCAACTAGGCTGGTAATTGAACCATTTTATTCGTAGTTATGGGTGGAATACAAGTTTGTTGTTAAGGCACATGAAAGTTCATATATTCCAGAAGGCATTTCTGCCAAAAGAAAAATGCAATTTGGGTAGAAATAAATGTTTACGTTCAAAGGCCTTCTGTAGTTTTGTGTGACATATGTCTAGTTTCCCGAAACAAGTCACATATTCATCATTGCTCCAACACACAAACAGAGAGTGACTTAGTTTCTAAAAATAGAATTGTCAATATTGCTGAGTTTTTTCCAGACAAGGTTGGAATAGGTTCTACGAAATTGAGACTCTTATTTGGTAACATTAGCTAGTTTACATTAGATAACATCAGTCAAAGAAAGAACAAACATGTTTACTCTGCTGAAGGTAGCTACCAGTCTAGCAGTGACTACCATAGCATAGGTAAAATTGATTGACAGTGTGTATACCAAAAGATAGCTATATGATTTAGCTGATGGCTTTCAGAGTTCAATACAGGACAGTAACATTAGCTAGCTAACTTATTTATGTTAGGTTACCTTGAATTGAGAATCTTCCATTTTGTTGTGAAGGAAAAAACTAGCAATGTCGACGAAAACTCTGCTGTCGACAAAATGGATTCCCCATCAGTTCTGCCTGAAAATCCCTCTGATAATCTTTGAACACCATATCATTCTTGATAGCCACAACTCAGAATAGGGGTGAATCACTGGTAGGTAGAACGGTGAAAGATAACACATTTTAGCACAGAACACCACATGGGCATCTTTTTCTTCTTCTTCTCTGAGGTTTATTGGCAGACTACACTCATAAGGTATATTGCTGCCACCTACTGTACGGGGTAGTAAAAAATACCCCAAAAACTAAAAATGCTTTGGACGAACAAATCATCATGCCACTACCCTGAATTTCGAACAAAAAATGTACTATTGAGATCCCTACACAGGCTCAGGAACCTGGGATGGGGGAACCTCTTCATTAAGTACTTTTCCCACATTTAATTACGTTGTAGCCTTATTCTAAAATTCATTAATTATTTATTTTTTTTCTCAACAATCTACACACAATACCCCATAATGACGAAGCAAAAACAGTTTTTTAGAAATTATTGCTAATTTATTACAAATAAAAAACTGAAATATCACATTTACAGCATTCAGACTCTTTACTCCTGCGTTGTCTTGGCTGTGTGCTTAGGGTCGTTGTCCTGTTGGAAGGTGAACTTTTGCCCTAGTTTGAAGTCCTGAGTGCTCTGGAGCACTTATCAAGGATCTCTCTGTACTTTGCGCCGTTCATCTTTTCCTTGATCCTGACCAGTCTCCCAGTCTCCTCCCTGACCAAGGTCCTTCTCTCCCTTATTCATGACCTCATTACATGAGGTGCAACAAGACCACTCATGATCTGTAAAGTTCTCTACTTTTGATCAATTTAAATATAACAATATTTGAATCACCATAGCAACAACCTTAACTTTCAACTTCATATGCCATCTCCATCTGCCACCAAGGCGGAGTCCCACTAGTACTACCGCTGGTGTTGCACACAGCCCACAAGCTTAATATAGAATATGAATGTTGATTCAAATATGTTACACTGAAGAAAAACTAAATTGCTACTCTGTATACCACTTGAATAAAGAAGAAAAATGCCATTCTTGTCAACTCCATAAATCATCAAAGTCAGACGTTGGTCTAACGTCAACTCCATCAGAGTGCTGAAAGATCTGATAGAACGGTTATGTTGTTATTGGGGAATCATTTTCCATCATTTACAAATGTTTGTATTGAAGTTTTATGTTCAGAGGCAGAAATACAGTATGTCTGTTTTGAGTATCTCTTGTCAACTCTGTCACGGATGCTAAAATTGTGTAATCACTGTTCTGCAACATATGCTTAAACAATTGAAGTATTTGCTGTGTTAGACCTAAGGGATAATGTTTGCTTTATAAATGTTGCTATATGTTCTAAATCTGGAAAAACATGCTAAATTCCTAACACAATTAGCCCTGGAGCATGTAATAGTACTATAAAACAAACTAAACAAAAATGCTAACACAATTAGCCCTGGAGTATTTAATAGTACTATAAAACAAACTAAACAAAAATGCTAACACAATTAGCCCTGGAGCATGTAATAGTACTATAAAACAAACTAAACAAAAAGACGTTTGTTGATTTGTATTACGTATTTGAATAATTTAATGTTATAATTTAAACAATCAAGGCCTTTAAACACTTGTTGGACAATAATTGTAAAAATGAAATGCCTTTTATGTTGTCTGACAGAGTTGACATGAATCCAGTCAGTTGCATTTTATGAAGGAAAAATAGGTTGTTCCTTTACATGGTGAAATAGCTGATAGTTTGGTCTTTAATTGAATTTGCATATATCCTGACCATTCTCCTCCCCGTATCAGAATTTGTGCCACCCATAAGTTAGAAACCTACATGCCAAGCATACACAATGTATTGTGTTCCCTTACAGGTTATAGAAAAGAGCAGAAGCTAAATATCCATTCAGACCTCAGTCCCACCTCCAGGTTTCTGTAACGGTTTTCTTTAGGTGAAGTAGAGGCGGACCAAAATGCAGCGTGGTTGTTATTCATTGTACTTTAATAAAGAAACTGTACACGAATAAACTAACAAAAACCAACAACCGTGCAAAAACCTAAACCAGTCCTATCTGGTGCAAAACACAGAGACCAGAACAATCACCCACAAAACCCAACACAAAACAGGCTACCTAAATATGGTTCCCAATCAAAGACAATGACTAACACCTGCCTCTGATTGAGAACCATATCAGGCCAAACATAGAAATAGACAAACCAGACACACAACATAGAATGCCCACTCAGATCACACCCTGACCAACCAAAACATAGAAACATACAAAGCAAACTATGGTCAGGGTGTGACAGTTTCGGAATATTAGCTTTTGAGTGTCTAGTAGGTGTTCAAGGACAAAGCCCCCACTGCTATGCCAAAGAGAATTAAAAAAATATATATATAGTAAATACAACAGTATACTACAGTCTGAAAAAACACTGCAGTAATTGTAATATTATATATTACTGCTTTTTACTAAGGTATACAATAATAATCTGTAAATACTACTGTATACTACAGTCATGTCCACAACAGTACAGTGAATACTTCAGTAAAACCCACAAAAACAATACAGTGAATACTATAAAATTTATACCATAGTATAATATTGTACTTTTTCATGTTGGTGACATGCGAATATAGCTGTAAAATATGAGCACACTTGTATGTTTCAAAGCAGGTCTGCATCCCCAATTTCCCTGGGATAAAGCCGTCTGTTGGGTAAATAAACCACTTCATTGAGTGTGAGGTAATGCAATTTGATTTCATGTAATGTGATATTCATCTGTAGGAAATTACTCAGCATAAAAAACTGCAGAGGCCTTGGGGTGGGGGGGGGTCTTGTTCTTATGGTATACAGCATATTGTCGGTTCAACCCAATGTCACAAATTATTGTGAAATAGAGACAAATTACTTAATTAGCAACTGTGCAACTACTTACTACTTTTTAACTACTTAGCTAGCATGTTAGCTAACCCTAACCTTAACCCTAACTTTAACTCCTAACCCTAACGTTAACTCCTAGCCTAGCTAACGTTAGCCACCTAGCCAACCTACCCCACACACAATAAGTGCATTGATGATGTCGTCCCAACACAGTGACCGCACATACGTACATACCCCAACCAGAAGCCATGGATTACAGGCAACATCCGCACTGAGCTAAAGGATAGAGCTGCCGCTCTAACCCAGACGCCTATAACAAATTCTGATATGCCCTACGACAAACCATCAAACAAGCAAAGCGTCAATACAGGACTAAGATTAAATCCTACTACACCAGCTAAGACTTGTCGGATGTGGCAAGGCTTGCAAACTATTACGGACTACAAAGGGAAGCCCAGCCGCGAGGTGCCCAGTGACACGATCCTACCAGATTAGCTAAATGACTTCTATGCGTACTTCGAGGCAAGCAACACTGAAGAAATCATAAGAGCACCAGCTGTTCCAGACAACTGTGTGATCACGCGCTCCGTAGCCAATGTGAGTAAGACCTTTAAACAGGTCAACATTCACAAGGCCGCAGGGCCAGACGGATTACCAGGACGTGTATTCAAAGCATGCGCTGACCAACTGGCAAGTGTCTTAACTGACATTTTCAACTGTAATGAAAATGTCTGTAATGCCTACATGTTTCAAGCAGACCAGCATAGTCCCTGTTCCCAAGAACACCAAGGTAACCTGCCTAAATGGTTACCGACCCGTAGCAGTCACGTCAATAGCCATGAAGTGCTTTGAAAGGCTGGTCATAGCTAACATCAAAACCATCATCCCAGAAACCCTAGACCAACTCCAATTCGCATACTGCCCAAACAGATCCACAGATGACGCAATCTCTATTACACTCAAAGCTGCCCTTCCCCAGCTAGACAAAAGGAACACTGACAGTACCAGTCTTGGTTTCGACACACTTACTCATTCAAGTGTTTATCTTTATTTTTACTATTTACTACACTGTAGAATAATAGTGATGACATCAAAGCTATGAAATAGCTCATATGGAATCATGTAGTAACTAAAAAAGTGTTGAAGAAATAAAAATATATTTTTGAGATTATTCAAAGTAGTCACCCATTGCTTTGATGACAGCTTTGCCCACTCTTGGCAAAAGTCTTCTTAACAGCTTCCAAGCCATAAGACAGCTAATCAAATGGCTACCTGGACAATTTCCATTGACCCCCCTTTGTTTTATGCTGCTGCTACTCGCTGTTTATTATCTATTCATAGTCACATTAACCATTGCAAAAGTATTCATCCCCTTTGGCGTTTTTCCTATTTTGTTGAATTCCAACCTGTAATTTAAATGTATTTTTATTTGGATTTCATGTAATGGACATACACAAAATAGTCCAAATTGGTGAAGTGAAATTAAAAAATACATTTTTCAATAAATAAATAAAATAAAAAATAAAAAAGTGGTGCGTGCATATGTATTCACCCCCTTTGCTATGAAACCCCTAAATAAGATCTGGTGCAACGAATTACCTTCAGAAGTCATATAATTTGGTAAATAAAGTCCACCCTTGTGCAATCTATGTGTCACATGATCTGTCACATGATCTCAGTATAAAATACAGTCGTGGCCAAACGTTTTGAGAATGACACAAATATTAATTTTCACAGTCTGCTGCCTCAGTTTGTATGATGGCAATTTCCATATACTCCAGCATGTTATGAAGAGTGATCAGATGAATTGCAATTAATTGCAAAGTCTCTCTTTGCCATGCAAATGAACTGAATCCCCCCAAAACATGTCCACTGCATTTCAGCCCTGCCACAAAAGGACCAGCTGACATCATGTCAGTGATTCTCTTGTTAACACAGGTGTGAGTATTGACGAGGACAAGGCTGGAGATCACTCTGTCATGCTAATTGAGTTTGAATAACAGACTGGAAGCTTAAAAAGGAGGGTGGTGCTTGGAATCATTGTTCTTCCTCTGTCAACCATGGTTACCTGCAAGGAAACATGTGCCGTCATCATTGCTTTGCACAAAAAAGGTTTCACAGGCAAGGATATTGCTGCCAGTAAGATTGCACCTAAATCAACCATTTATCGGATCATCAAGAACTTCAGGGAGAGTAGTTAAATTGTTGTGAAGAAGGCTTCAGGGTGCCCAAGAAAGTCCAGCAAGCACCAGGACCGTCTCCTAAAGTTGATTCAGCTGTGGGATTGGGGCACCACCAGTACAGAGCTTACTCAGGAATGGCAGCAGGCAGGTGTGAGTGCATCTGCATGCACAGTGAGGTGAAGACTTTTGGAGGATGGCCTGGTGTCAAGAAGGGCAGCAAAGAAGCCACTTCTCTCCAGGAAAAACATCAGGGACAGACTGATATTCTGCAAAAGGTACATGGATTGGACTGCTGTGGACTGGGGTAAAGTAATTTTCTCTGATGAATCCCCTTTCCGATTGTTTGGGGCACCCGGAAAAAAGCTTGTCCATGGAAGACAAGGTGAGCGCTACCATCAGTCCTGTGTCATGCCAACAGTAAAGCATCCTGAGGCCATTCACGTGTGGGGTTGCTTCTCAGCCAAGGAAGTGGGCTCTCTCACAATTTTGCCTAAGAACACAGCCATGAATAAAGAATGGTACCAACACATCCTCCAAGAGCAACTTCTCCCAACCATCCAGGAACAGTTTGGTGACGAACAATGCCTTTTCCAGCATAAGGCTAAAATGATAACTAAGTGGCTCGGGGAACAAAACATCGATGTTTTGGGTCCATGGCCAGGAAAATCCCAAGACCTTAATCCCATTGTGAATTTGTGGTCAATCCTCAAGAGGCGGGTGGACAAACAAAAACCCACAAATTCTGACAAACTCCAAGTATTGCTTATGCAGGAATGAGCTGCCATCGGTCAGGATGTGGCCCAGAAGTTAATTAACAGCATAACAGGGCAGATTGAAGAGGTCTTGAAAAATAATGGTCAACACTGCAAATATTGACTCTTTGCATCAACTTCATGTAATTGTCAATAATAGCCTTTGACACTTGTGAAAAATCTTGTAATTATGCTTCAGTATTCCATAGAAACATGTGACAAAAATATCTGAAGACACTGAAGCAGCAAACTTTGTGAAAATTAATATTTGTGTCATTCTCAAAACTTTTGGCCACGACTGTACACCTGTTCTGAAAGGCCCCAGCGTCTGCAACACCACTAAGCAAGGGGCACCACCAAGCAAGCGGCACCATGAAGACCAAGGAGCTCTCCAAACAGGTCAGGGTTGTGGAGAAGTACAGATCAGGGATGGGTTATAAAAAACATCCGAAACTTTGAACATTACCATTAAAGTACCATTAAGTACCATTAAATCCATGTTTTATTTATTTAAAGAAAATGGCACCACAACAAACCTGGCAAGAGAGGGCCGCCCACCAAAACTCATGGACCATGCAAGGAAGGCATTAATCAGAGAGGCAACAAAGACACCAAAGATAACCCTGAAGGAGCTGCAAAGCTCCACAGCGGAGATTGGAGTTTCTAGGACCACTTTAAGTCGAACACTCCAAAGAGCTGGGCTTTACAGAAGAGTGGACAGAAAAAAGCAATTTCTTAAAGAAAGAAATAAGCTAACACGTTTAATGTTTGGCAAAAGGCCTGTGAGAGACTCCCCAAACATATGGAAGAAGGTACTCTGGTCAGATGAGACTAAAATTGAACTTTTTGCCATCAAGGAAAACGCTATGTCTGGCGCAAACCCAACACCTCTCTTCACGCCAAGAACACCATCCACATAGTGAAGCATGGTGGTGGCAGCATCATGCTGTGAGGATGTTTTTCATCAAGAGGGACTGGGAAACTGGTCAGAGTTGAGGGAATGATGGATGGCGCTAAATACAGGGAAATTCTTGAGGGAAACCTGTTTGTCTTCCAGAGATTTGAGACTGGGATGGAGGTTCACCTTCCAGCAGGACAATGACCCTAAGCATACTGCTAAAGCAACAGAAGTGGTTTAAGGGGAAACATTTAAATGTCTAGGAATGGCCTAGTCAAAAGCCCAGACATCAATCCAATTGAGAATCTGTGGTATGGCTTAAAGATTGCTGTACACAAGCGGATACTATCCAACTTGAAGGGTTAGGGTTAGTTTTGCCTTGAAGAATGGGCAAAACTCCCAGTGGTGAGATGTGCCAAGCTTATAGAGACATACCCCAAGAGATTTGCAGCTGTAATTGCTGCAAAATGTGGCTCTACAAAGTATTGACTTTGGGGGGGTGAATAGTTATGCACGCTGAAGTTCTGTTTTTTTGTCATATTTCTTGTTTTTTTCACAAGAAAAAATATTGTCTTCAAAGTGGTAGGCATGTTGTGTAAATCAAATGATACAATCACCCCAAAAATATATTTTAATTCCAGGTTGTAAGGCAACAAAATAGGAAAAATGCCAAGGGGGTGAATACTTTCGCAAGCCACTATATATGTACATATTACCTTAATTACCTCGACTAACCTGTACCCCCGAACATTGACACGGTACCAGTACCCCTGTATGTAGCCTCATTATTGTTATTTTATTGTTACTTTTGTATATTAAATATTTTCTTAACTCTTATTTTTCTTAAAACTGTATTGTTGGTTAAAGGCTTGCAAGTAAGCATTTTTGGTCACCTGTTGTATTCGGCACATGTGACAGATAAAATGTCTATTTGCAGTATGGCATGTCACAAATGCCAATCATTAGGCGTTATGAAGAAGAAAATTGTGTGGTGGACACAATTTTTTTTACTTTTTCCTTAGCCATATTTTCATTTGAAGAGGCTGGGCAAAGTTGATAAATAAGCCAATCAAGCTTCTCAAATGTTATTGTCATGCAGTGGAGGCACCTCATAGGAGGAAGGGGAGGAAAACATTTAAAAAGTTATCCTTTTTAGATAAAACTATACTAAATATATTCACATGACCAAATAATTGATTAAAACACACTGTTTTGCAATCTACAGGTCTACAGTAGCCTCAAAAGCACTCTGTCGGGTAGCACCATGGTGTAGCCGGAGGACAGCTAGCTTCTTTCCTCCTCTACATTGGCTTCAATACAAAACCTAGGAGGCTCATGGTTCTCAACCCCTTCCAAAGATGTACACAGTAATTATGATAACTTCTGGAGGACGTCCTCATGCAGCATGAAATGACATGTTGTCCACCCAATCAAAGGATCAGAGAATGAATCTAGTACTGAAAGCATAAGCTACAGCTAGCTAGCAATGCAGTGCATGAAATATGGTGAGTAGTTGATTCAAAGAGAGAGAAATAACATCGTTTGAACAGTTTTTAACAAATTCATTTCTTAAAAAATGAATGAGAAACAGGAGAGTTTTTTCCCCCTTTCACTTTCACATACTTAGCTAGCAAATACAGCTGGCTAGCTATTTTAGCCTACTCAATGGCTGGCTATGACTATCCAACACAACACTGGAACTCTCCCAAGTCAAGGTAAGCTTTTGGTTTTACCTTTTACTGAACTGCTTACTAACTGTACACTGTAACGTTACTGCATGATTGCTGCAGGTTTACTAACATGTTAGTTCTATTAGCTATGTTGACTATGACGTTACTTTAGCTAATATTCCTTCCTGTGTGTAGCAGTTATGATATGGTTTGGCTTGGAAAGTGGTTTATGCCTGGTCACATACAGCTGCTGTGTTGTGCATTGAAGTCCATAAACAAAGAGAAAGGGTGAAAGGAGAAGAGCCCATGGAAGCGTGAAGGAATACACCTTGGCTGCTATGAAAGTGAACTGTGTTTACGTGTGATCAGGTGTGTATTCATTCTGCCGATGCTGTTGAAAAACGTTTCATAAAGTGAGCAAACAGAACAAAAAGGGGATAAACATACCTGAATTTGTCCAATAGAAACTCTCGTTTGCAACTGTTGGACTAATGTTGGACGAATTAATTTGGCCAACTTATGTTTTTTTAATGTTCATCGTTAGACACTAAAGACTGTAAAAACACCAGGAAATCAGCTACAATTGATTTTAATTTTGGAAATCTGGAAACCCATGTATTCCCACTCATAATAGAGAGACCTGATCATATACAAATGTAAGGTTCGAAATGATGAAAATGTTTGCGGTCAATTTGCAGTCTAGAAATGATTTGTAATTATATGTGTGTTCATAAATTCACTCTGAAGTGGGTATATTCAGAGCGCGGTCAGATTGTCCGTTTTTAAATTCAGAGCGTTTTACTCCTGGAGTTTTCAAAACGCACCCTGGACGCTCTGGCCAAGGAGTAGGGTTGATCCGAATGTTCTGACCTCACAACGGCAGTCAAGCACCCAAGCTAACTGGCTAAAGTTGGCTAGCTTGCTAGCTACCTCCAGACACAAATGAGAGAACACCTCACTAGGCTGTTTTCATGTTATCTAGAGTGTTGGTGACTGTAACTGTGCTGCAGACGGCAATTGAATTATGTTTTTTTGCCAACGTTTACAGACACCAGTCATATTCATGGTGTTGCACATTCGTAAATTAATAAATTATTCTGCACTGTGACACACTTAGATGAGAGTGCTCTCATAATGGAGTAGATAGCCAGAGTAAATTCATCGTCTGTCCCCCCGACTATCCGCTCAATAAAAAATTGCCTGCGGCTGAATCTAATTGATGATCCCTGGACTAGGTTGTAGCAACCTTGTGATGGGTGTAGGGAAGATTTGAGTATAATGGAGTAGCCTAAACCTATCGATGTTACATTGAACTGGGCTTATGGAATATAAATGACAGTCATCCAATATGCTGTAAAAGGAATAAGGCCATGCTTATGAAAAAATATATCATCCTCACTCCTGGGCTCCCGAGTAGCACTGCATCTCAGTGCTAGGGTTTTCACTTCAGATCCTGGCTCGATTCCAGGCTGTATCACAACTGGCCGGGATTGGGAGTCCCATAGAGCTGCACACAATTGGCCCAGCGTCATCGGGGTTTGGCCGTCATTGCTAATAAGAATTTGCTCTTAACTGACTTGCCTAGTTAAATAAAGGTCAAATTAAATCATAAACGGAAGCGACCATCACTGTTGTCACGTGTTGCTGCTTTGTGTCACGACTTCCACCGAAGTCGGCTCCTCTCCTTGTTCGGGCGGTGTTCGGCGGTCGACGTCACCGGTCTTCTAGCCATCGCCGCTCCACTTTTCATTGTTCCATTTGTTTTGTCTTGTTTCCCCGCACACCTGTTTTACATTCCCTAATCACACTACATATATATATTCCCTCTGTTCCCCACATGTCTTTGTGTGGAATTGTTTTGTTACGTGTTTTGTGTGACGCGCTAGGCTGGTTTTCCCCGGGTACCGTGTTTAACACGAAGTATGTTTAATTGTTAAACATTTGCATCATTGTGACTGTTGTTGTGCTTTTCACTTTTGCCTTTGGCTGGAGGTTTGTTGGACACTGTTGCGTCCGTCTGTTGTTGCTTCTGCCAAATAAAGTGTGCACCTGATCACAACTCTGTGCTCTCCTGCACCTGACTTCTATACCAGTAGATCACAACTCTGCTCTCCTGCACCTGACTTCAACACCAGTAGATCACAACTCTGTGCTCTCCTGCACCTGACTTCTACACCAGTAGCGCACAACCTGACACCTTGCTATGTTGTTGTCTCAGGTCTCTCTTTATGTAGTGTTGTCTCTCTCGTTGTGATGTGTGTTTTGTCCTATATTTATATTTAATTTGTTCTTAACTGACTTGCCTGGTTCAATAAAGGTAACCAACCGCCACTGTTGTCATGCCATGTTCAACAGAAATAGGCACACAATCAAATATTGCCTTTGACTCTCAATTTTGTTTTGTCTGGTTGTATTTCTGCCAGCGGGAGCCTCATTCTAAAAGTCCAAACAATAATTTTGACTGATGATCTTCCCCCATGTTTCCCAGCAGCATGAATGGTTGCTACAGACAACAGGAAGAGATTCTCTAAACAATTGGTAACTAGAGGTCTGGATCAGGGAATACCTGAAAATGACCTTTCAACTTTGCACCCCGCTCAGTCGACGTGGAGCGTGAAAGACGCCAGCGTTGTTTTTTAAATATTTTTTTATTTGATGTCCAAAGGTAGTATGTACTCTACGGCTAACTGACTTTACCTCAAGAGGACACAAACACACAACACATGTCCTCAGAGGCCACACACAAGTCAGGCCGCCTCGGCCCTCTCATGCAGCTCACTGCACACATAATCCCCAGATTTCCTGTAACAAACCAGTACCAGCCACATACTATAGTATTCACTGTAGAATTTTTGCAGACTTTAATGTAGTGTTGTGGAACTGACCGTAGTCTACTGTAATATTTACAGTTTACTGTAGTTTAAATACTGTAGTATTTTGTTGTTGTTGAACATACTATAGATATTCCTGTAGTGTTTTTTTGTGGACATTAATGTTAATGTTTTTGTTGTATTATCTTTGACAGAAGTGGGGTCTTTCTCCTTGAGGAAACTTACTGGACAAATACTAAAACAGCAAATGTCCATACTTGTAGGTAGACAGGACTGGGGTCTGAATGGATAGCTCAGAGATTCTGCTCTTTTCTATAACCTGTAGGTAGACAGGACTGGGGTCTGAAGGGATAGTTCACAGATTCTGCTATTTTCTCTAACCTGTAGGTAGACAGGACTGGGGTCTGAAGGGATAGTTCAGAGATTCTGCTCTTTTCTATAACCTGTAGGTAGACAGGACTGGGGTCTGAATGGATAGCTCAGAGATTCTGCTCTTTTCTATAACCTGTAGGTAGACAGGACTGGGGTCTGAATGGATAGTTTAGAGATTCTGCTCTTTTCTATAACCTGTAGGTAGACAGGACTGGGGTCTGAATGGATAGTTTAGAGATTCTGCTCTTTTCTATAACCTGTAGGTAGACGGACTGGGGTCTGAACGTTTCAGAGATTCTGCTCTTTTCTATAACCTGTAGGTAGACAGGACTGGGGTCTGAATGGATGGTTCAGAGATTCTGCTCTTTTCTCTAACCTGTAGGTAGACAGGACTGGGGTCTGAATGGATAGTTCAGAGATTCTGCTCTTTTCTATAACCTGTAGGTAGACAGGACTGGGGTCTGAATGGATAGTTCAGAGATTCTGCTCTTTTCTATAACCTGTAGGTAGACAGGACTGGGGTCTGAATGGATAGTTCAGAGATTCTGCTCTTTTCTATAACCTGTAGGTAGACAGGACTGGGGTCTGAAGGGATAGTTCAGAGATTCTTACTTACGAGCCCCTAACCAACAGTGCAGTTTCAAAAAATACGGATAAGAATAAGAGATAAAAGTATCAAGTAATTAAAGACCAGTAGTAAAAAAGAACAATATATACAGGGGTGTGCCGGTACAGAGTCAATGTGCGAGGGCACCGGTTAATTGAGGTAGTGTGTACATGTAGTTAGAGTTAATTAAAGTGACTAGATGTTCAGGAGTCTTATGGCTTGAGGATAGAAGCTGTTTAGACGCCTCTTGGACCTAGACTTGGCGCTCCGGTACTGCTTGTCGTCTGGTAGCTGAGAGAACAGTCTGGGTGACTGGAGTGACTGGAGTCTTTGACAATTTCCAGGGCCTTCTGACACTGCCTGGTATAGAGGTCCTGGGTGGCAGGAAGCTTGGCCCCAGTAATGTACTGGGCCGTTCGCACTACCCTCTGTAGGCCGAGCAGTTGCCATACCAGGCAGTGATGCAACCAGTCAGGATGCTCTCGTGGTGCAGCTGTGGATCCTTTTGAGGATCTGAGGACCCGTGCCAAATCTCCTGAGGGGGAATAGGTTTTGTTGTGCCCTCTTCATGACTGTCATAGTGTGCTTGGACCATGTTAGTTTGTTGGTGATGTGGTTACCAAGGAACTTGAAGCTTTCAACCTGCTCCACTGCAGCCCTATCGATGAGAATGGGGGCATGCTTGGTCCTCTTGTTCCTGTAGTCCACAATCATCTCCTTTGTCTTGATCACGTAGAGAGAGAGGTTGTTGTCCTGGCAATACATGGCCAGGTCTCTCACCTCCTCCCTATCGGCTGTCTTGTTGTTGTTGGTGATCAGGTCGGTGATCATGACACTGTTGTGTCATCGGCAAACCTAATGATGGTGTTGGAGTTGTGCCTGGCCATGCAGTCATGAGTGAACAGGGAGTGCGGGAGGGGGCTGAGCACGCACGCCTGAGGGGCTCCCGTGTTGAGGATCAGTGTGGCCGACGTGTTGTTGCCTACCCTTACCACCTGGGGGCGGCCCATCAGGAAGTCCAGGATCCAGTTGCAGAGGGAGGTGTTTAGTCCCAGGGTCCTTAGCTTAGTGATGAGCATTGAGGGCACATTGGTGTTGAATGCTGAGCTCTAGTCAATTAATAGAAATCTTACATAGGTGTTCCTTTTGTTCAGGTGGGAAAAGGCAGTGTGGAGAGCAATAAAGACTGCCTCATCTGTGTATCTGTTAGGGCAGTATGCAAATTGGAGTGGATCTAGGGTTTCTGGGATGATGGTGTTGTGCTACGGGTCGGTAGTCATTTAGGCAGGTTACCTTAGTTTTCTTGGGCACAGGCACTATGGTGGTCTGCTTGAAACATGTTGGTATTACAGACTCAGACAGGGAGAGGTTGAAAATGTCAGTGAAGACACTTGCTAGTTGGTCAGCGCATGCTCGCAGTACACGTCCTGGTAATCCATCTGGCTCTGCGTCCTTGTGAATGTCTTACTCACATCGGCTGTGGAGTGCGTGATCACACAGTTGTCCGGAATAGCTGGTGCTCTCATGCATGTTTCAGTGTTATTTTCCTCGAAGCGAGCATAGAAGTAGTTTAGCTCGTCTGGTAGGCTTGTGTCACTGGGTAGCTCTTGGCTGTGCTTCCCTTTGTGGTCCGTAATGGTTTGCAGACCCTGCCACATCCAACGAGTGTCCAAGCCAGTGTAGTACGACGTGATCTTTGTCTTGCATTGATGCTTTGCCTGTTTGATGGTTTGTCGGAGGGCATAGCAGGATTTCTTATAAGCTTCCAGGTTAGAGTCCTGCTCCTTGAAAGCGGCAGCTCTAGCCTTTATCTCAGTGCGGATGCTGCCTGTAATCCATGGGTTCTGGTTGGGGTATGTTCGGACAGTAACTGTGGGGACGACTTCATCGATGCACTTGTTGATGAAGCCAATGACAGATGTGGTATACTCCTCAATGCCATCGGAGTAATCCCGGAACATATTCCAGTCTGTGCTACCAAAACATTCCTGTAGCTTAGCATCTGCTTCATCTGACCACTTTTTTATTGATCTAGTCACTGGTGCTTCCTGCTTTAATTTTTGCTTGTAAGCAGGAATCAGGAGGATGGAATTATGGTCAGATTTGCCAAATGGAGGGCGAGTGAGAGCTTTGTATGCATCTCTGTGTGTGGAGTATAGTCCCCGACTACTAGGAGCGCTGCCTCTGAGTGTATAATATACAGTGCAATCGGAAAGAATTCAGTCCCCTTTCCATTTTCCACATTTTGTTACGTTGCAGCCTTGTTCTACAATTGAATAAATACTATTTTCTTCTCATCAATCTACACACAATACCCCATAATGACAAGGTTTTTGAAATGTTTGAAAATGTATTAAAATAAATATCTTATTTACACTATTCAGACCCTTTGCTATAAGACTCGAAATTGAGCTCAGGTGCATCCTGTTTCCATTAATCATCCTTGAGCTGTTTCTACAACTTAATTGGAGTCCACCTGTGGTAAATTCAATTGATTGGACATGATTTGGAAAGGCACACACCTGTCTATATAACGTCCCACAGTTGACAGTGCATGTCAGAGCAAAAACCAAGCCACGAGGTTGAAGGAATGGTCCGAGGAGCACAGATCTGGGGAAGGAGACCAAAACATTTCTGCTTCATTGAAGGTCTCCAAAAACACAGTGGCCTCCGTCATTCTTAAATGGAAGAAGTTTGTAACCACCATGACTCTTCCTAGAGCTGGCCACCCAGCCAAACGGAGCCATCGGGGAAGAAGGGCCTTGCTGGGGAGGTGACCAAGAACCCATTGGTCACTCTGACAGAGCTCCAGTGTTTCTCTATGGAGATGGGAGAACCTTCCAGAAGGACAACCATCTCGGCCGCACTCTACCAATCAGGCCTTTATGGTAGAGTGGCCAGACGGAAGCCACTCCTCAGTAAAAGGCACATGACACCCCGCTTGGAGTTTGCCAAAAGGCACCTAAAGGCCTCTCAGACCATGAGAAACAAGATTCTCTGATCTGACAAAACCAAGATGGAACTATTTGGCCTGAATGCCAAGCGTCACATCTGGAGAAAAGCAGGCCAACCTGGTCAATACCATCCCTACGGTTAAGCATGGTGGTGGCAGCATCATGCTGTGGGGATGATTTTCAGTGGCAGGGACTGGGAGACTAGTCAGGATCGATGGAAAGATGAACGGAGCAAAGTATAGAGAGATCCTTGAGGAAAACCTGCTCCAGAGCACTCAGGACCTCAGACTGGGGCGATGGTTCACCTTCCAACAGGACAACGACCCTAAGCACACAGCCAAGACAACAGACTTTAACCCGATCGAACATCTCTGAAGAGACCTGAAAAAAGCTGTGCACCGACACTCTGCATCCAACCTGACAGAGCTTAAGAGGATCTTCAGGGAAGAAGACTCAAGGCTGTAATCGCTGCCAAAGGTGCGTCGACAAAGTACTGAGTAAAAGGTTTGAATACTTATGTAAATGTGATATTTAAATTTTCTATTTTTTTATACATTTGCACACAAATGTAAGCAGATTTTGCTTGTAATTATGGGGTACAGTGTGTAGATTGATAAGGGGGGGAAACAATGTAACAACAAAGAATTAGGCTGTAATGCAATAAAATGTGGGAAAAGTGAAGGCGTCTGAATACTTTTCGAATGCACTGTATAATTCTATAGTAAGTACTGCATTATTGTACAGTAAACTGTAGTAAATCTTTATGTGGGTATGCTCTCTCTCTCTCTCTCTCTCTCCATCTCTCTTGCCCCTCCCCAAGCCTGTATGTTTAGGGTCACATCTGTCTCTGTCTCTCACTCCCCCTCACTCACACTCCCTCTCTCTGTCTCTGTCTTTCTCCATATGCCTCTCTCTTTCTCTTTCTTCTTTCCTACCCCCACACACACACCTGGCCACGTCCCAAGTAGGAAGGAGAGAGGGGGGGAAAAGAAAACTCCAAGAAACCTTCCTCGGGGGACTTCTAAAGCGTCCCTGAAGGATTTACGACACATGTTCTCAGCTTTATGCCATTTCCCCTGCACTCAATAACGCAGGTGTAAAGCTGATGTGAGATGTGTTGAAACATGGCCCTTTGTCTGTTGCAAAAATCCCTCCCCTGGCTAGATGTTATTATTTCCCACAACGTTTGTTGTCGGTTAGAGAGTTAAATGTGCGTTCCAAATGGCTCCCTATCCCCTATATAGTGGACTACATTTGACCAGGGCCCATAGGGCTCTGGTCAAAAGAAGTACATTATATAGAAAATAGGGTCTGATTCCTATGGGGGACCATGAAATGTATGCACTTACGTTACAGTAAGTTGCTCTGGATAAGAGCCTCTGCTAAATGACCAAAATGTCTCCCAGTTGGGCCAACATAATCATGGTATCTCAATAACATTACAATCACAGGAATGTCATGAGAAGAGTCAGTCCAAAGTAAGTGATGTGACTTCCACAATAGTCCTTCTGACCAATACAATATCTCCTTCACATAAAATTGCCCTGAGCAACGTGAGTTTTCAGTGACTGACAATACTGAGGTGTTATCAAGTTATCATCTGGCCCACGGTGAACTGGTGTGTGTGTGTGTGTGTGTGTGCATGCGTGCTTGTTTGCATGTGTGTCAGAACAGTATGGTTTTCTTTTAAATACTTGGTATAGTTTGCTTAGCGCAACTAATGGAGTCGTCCCAAAAGTACACACCCTGCCCACCTACCCGGCACGCACTAAGGAGGGTAAATCAAGCGCACCTAAAACATTTTTGGCACAGGTAGGCATGTGTGCGCGTATGTGACAGCCCTTGTGGTGTTTATGTAGTGTGCATACAGTATGTGTGTGCATACTAGTGAGCATGTGTATTTGTTTGGTGGGTATGGTCCCAGTGGATGAGGGAGTATAGATAGAAGGTGCCCAACTGCACAGATACAGGATCAGATTATTTTTCACCGGCCAAAATGGCTAAGGTTAGGACTGCTGGGTTGGTAATCTGTTCCTAGATCTGTGGTTACTGGCAGATCGAGGGCTCTCACATTAAAATGCAGTGTTGGAGCTGCTGGGAGGTTTCAATAAAGCTCTTTAATTGCATAGGTGAGTCTCCATTTACAGCGCTGGAGCTAATTGGCTATAAATGAGTCCAGCTGGTTTCATTTGCAGATCGGAGGCAGCGGGGGAGTGTACAGTGAATGTGTGAGGTGGAGGGTAGGTTGGTGGTGGCTGAGTTTCACCTGAACCATTCTTTTTCTCTGCACACATGCCTCCATAGTGTGTGTGGGTCTGTGCATGTGTGAAAACAGAATCTACTCTGTAAATATGATTGACCTCAATGGGTGGCAACCAACTGGCTTGTCAGATGCCCAGAGAGAAACAGACAAGAGAAGCAGAGAGAGGCAAAAGGACAAAGCGAATGACTAAGGCAGGGATAGAGGCAGACAGAGGAAAAGAGTCGATAGAGACATTGGGAGAGTGAGAAGCAGAGGAAGAGAAAGAAGAGCAGATGTAGACAGAGAAAAAGACTGAGATAGAGAGTGAGAAAGACATAAACACAGACATTTGGAAACAGAGGGAGAAGCGTGGGTATAGGGCTGATGATAGGCCTGGGCCTCTGCCATTGAAAACAGAGCGGCCCTCTCATTGCAAAGCCCCACCGCCTCGGTGAGTTGAGGAGAGAGCAGAACGGCACGCTCTACCAAACCCACAGAGGGATTCTCCAGGAGACTACTGTGTGTGTGTGTGTGTGTGTGTGTGTGTGTGCTCTCTGGAGCTGACTAGAGAGACGAGGGCTTCGTGGCCTGGCAAGAAAAAGAGAGAGCAAAGAGCAGGCAGGGAGGGGGGGGGATGAAAGACACAGAGAGAAGGCCTTGTGTATGCAGTGAAAAGTGATGTCCCAAAGAGAGGAGGGTAGGAGGTGTGATCGTGTGATCGTGCTTGCACATGCACATGAGAAGTGTGCCCACTACGCTTTCTGGCCTGTCTATGTATCTACATGTGTCCTTGCCCGCACACGGCTGGGTTGATGGGATCAGGCTGGTCTCATAAATGAAACGTAACATAGTAAATTAGTATGACATGTTACGTTGGTATGGTTACATACTCCCCCACCCCAACTAGACGGTACAATTTTAGCCATTTTGGTTGATGCAAATCGTACAATCTGGCCAGGTTGATATCAAGATTTGGTCAAATCGCAGTGTGACGTAATAATTGTAAAAGACTGAATCTGACATACGGTCTGCAAAGGCCTTTAGACAGAAGGTTACTTATTAAGGCAAAAACTAAATGGGGCTAGTTGGTCGGGGTGGAAGGGTAGGCGTATATAGCGAACGTCTAGCAAATCAGAGGATATTTTGGTTGCATGTTCGAATTTCATCATGGACAACCTGTAACTTTACTACTTTTAGCTACTTTGCATGTTAGCTAAGGAAAGGGGAAATACCTAGTCTGTTGCACAGCTGAATGTATTCAATTATAATTCGCAACATATCTTATACGAAATGGATGATGAATATCCCAAAATGAATACATACCATACCAAATGGAACATATACTAATTTTGTTTACTATGTTACGTCTTCCCATGAGTCCAGGTTGATGTGATAGCGGTGGTAGTGGAGGGGGCTTTGGGGGGTGAGTGTCAGAGGCGTCCTCGCAGATTGCCTGTTATTTTCTTTACCAGTGTTTGCGCAGCTCGTTAATTAATCAGCTTGTGTGTGATTACCACTGAGCCACGCTGATCAAGCCCTGAGGAGAGGAGCCAAGTCTTCCCCTTTCTCTTCCTGATCCTGCTCCCCACTCCCCCCCGCACACAGTCACAGACAGAATCCCAATAGTCTAAACTGGCCTCTCTCTCCTTGTATTCTCTCCTTCATCTGCACCGATCTGACAACAGGTAATGGTAATGGTCCATTCCAGGTATTTGCGGTCATTAAGCCAAAGTCAACCCAGTGCCCTTTGCAGGTCTCACGGAGAAAGTTTCCTCTTACTCAGAACATGGAATCCGTTATATGGAATCAGACTTATGGAAGTGTTGTGGTTTTCCTGGTTTGGGTCATCAACAGGTATGCACAGTTTTCCTTATACAGTATCCCTTCTTACTTCAGACTGCTTCAAACCATTGTCAATTTTGACGGATCCCAAAATACGTAGTGAAACCAGGTGCTCAGGTGGTCATTCCTACACATTCACATAAAAAAAACATTCAACAACAGATAGGGCTCTAAAGTGCGACCATTTAGGTCATACCTGGTCATTCCTGGTCAACTGTAGGTGCTGTTATTGTGAAGTGGAAACGTCTAGGATTAACAACCAAAGGAGCAGCCACAAAGTGGTAGGACACACAAGCTCACAGAATGGGACCGCCGAGTGCTGAAACTCGTGGAGCATAAAAATTGTCTGTCCTCGGTTGCAACACTTACTACAGAGTTCCAAACTGCCACTGGAAACAACGTCAGCACAAGAACTATTCACCTGGAGATCTTCACAAGCCTAAGATCACCATGCTCAATGCCAGACATCAGCTGGAGTGGTGTAAAGCTCACAGCCATTGGACTGAGGAGCAGTGGAAACAAGTTCTCTGGAGTGATGAATCAAAGTCTACATGTAAATATTAAAGAATGTATCAGTGATTTGTATTTCTTGCAACTTTCTGAAGACGGAACGGCATGGGAATGCCTGTGCTTACCACTTTGTGTAGCCAGTAAGTAGTGCTGAGTGATTAGTGCTGTGTAGCCATTTAGTAGTGCTGAGCGATTAGTGCTGTGTAGCCATTTAGTAGTGCTGAGCGATTAGTGCTGTGTAGCCAGTTAGCAGTGCTGAGTGATTAGTACTGTGTAGCCATTTAGTAGTGCTGAGTGATTAGTGCTGTGTAGCCAGTTAGTAGTTCTGAGTGATTAGTGATGTGTAGCCATTTAGTAGTGCTGAGTGATTAGTGATGTGTAGCCATTTAGTAGTGCTGAGTGATTAGTGATGTTTAGCCATTTAGTAGTGCTGAGTGATTAGTGCTGTTTAGCCAGTTAGTAGTGCTGAGTGATTAGTGCTGTTTAGCCAGTTAGTAGTGCTGAGCGATTAGTGCTGTTTAGCCAGTTAGTAGTGCTGAGTGATTAGTGCTGTGTAGCCAGTTAGTAGTGCTGAGCGATTAGTGATGTGTAGCCAGTTAGTAGTGCTGAGCGATTAGTGCTGTGTAGCCAGTTAGTAGTGCTGAGCGATTAGTGCTGTGTAGCCAGTTAGTAGTGCTGAGTGATTAGTGCTGTGTAGCCATTTAGTAGTGCTGAGTGATTAGTGCTGTTTAGCCATTTAGTAGTGCTGAGTGATTAGTGCTGTGTAGCCAGTTAGTAGTGCTGAGTGATTAGTGCTGTTTAGCCAGTTAGTAGTGCTGAGTGATTAGTGCTGTGTAGCCATTTAGTAGTGCTGAGCGATTAGTGATGTGTAGCCAGTTAGTAGTGCTGAGTGATTAGTGCTGTTTAGCCATTTAGTAGTGCTGAGCGATTAGTGCTGTTTAGCCATTAGTAGTGCTGAGCGATTAGTGCTGTTTAGCCAGTTAGTAGTGCTGAGTGATTAGTGCTGTTTAGCCAGTTAGTAGTTCTGAGTGATCAGTGCTGTTTAGCCAGTTAGTAGTGCTGAGTGATTAGTGCTGTGTAGCCAGTTAGTAGTTCTGAGTGATTAGTGCTGTTTAGCCAGTTAGTAGTGCTGAGTGATTAGTGCTGTGTAGCCAGTTAGTAGTGCTGAGTGATTAGTGCTGTTTAGCCAGTTAGTAGTGCTGAGTGATTAGTGCTGTTTAGCCAGTTAGTAGTGCTGAGTGATTAGTGCTGTGTAGCCAGTTAGTAGTTCTGAGTGATCAGTGCTGTTTAGCCAGTTAGTAGTGCTGAGTGATTAGTGCTGTTTAGCCAGTTAGTAGTGCTGAGTGATTAGTGCTGTGTAGCCAGTTAGTAGTGCTGAGTGATCAGTGTGTGTAGCCAGTTAGTAGTGCTGAGTGATCAGTGCTGTTTAGCCAGTTAGTAGTGCTGAGTGATTAGTGCTGTTTAGCCAGTTAGTAGTTCTGAGTGATCAGTGCTGTTTAGCCAGTTAGTAGTGCTGAGTGATCAGTGCTGTTTAGCCAGTTAGTAGTGCTGAGTGATTAGTGCTGTTTAGCCAGTTAGTAGTGCTGAGTGATCAGTGCTGTTTAGCCAGTTAGTAGTGCTGAGTGATCAGTGCTGTTTAGCCAGTTAGTAGTGCTGAGTGATCAGTGCTGTGTAGCCAGTTAGTAGTGCTGAGTGATTAGTGCTGTTTAGCCAGTTAGTAGTGCTGAGTGATTAGTGCTGTTTAGCCAGTTAGTAGTGCTGAGTGATTAGTGATTTTGAACGTTTTTTGAGGGTCAGTTCGGTTTCAGTTTAGATTCTGAAAAAATTATCAAGGTTTTCAATGTCGGTTTTGATAATTGTTTAGAACCATTAAAATCCTTATGCATTATGTGGGTTGAATGCTGTAACAACACAGAATAAAACAATTCATACAAATCCATGATGGTAGAGACCGCCCATTACTGCTTGTCACTTATTAACCATCACATTACTTTAATCAAATATTTCAGTTCTTGTGTATATTACATTTGTTTTATTTGAGGAATTTATTATTTCATTCCAAGTCATCATCTCATGTCTATAGAGCTGCTGCCTGTGCTGTCTGACAAAATCATCCCTTTAGTGTAAAAAAACAAGCATATACCGGACAAGTAGGCACGCAATGGATTATGGTCATTGTAGTTAATTACCACGTTTTCTGTTCTAAACTACGTTGAATAAAGGCCTGTTGGAAACTACATTTTCTTACTACATCGCACAGTTCTGATTCATCTCTACTGAAACTCTGCACTGTGTACATTGATCTCACAGAAAAAAAGCTGAATGAAATGGAATTCAAATAATTGAACCAACTTTGGTCAATTAGTTGTTTAAAAAAACTAAAAATAACTGACATTTCAGTTCATCGCTCAACACTACCAGTTATCAGTTAGAAACAGTCATGTCTTAAGGCTTTCCCATTTCAAAATAACATTTCAATTGCAAAGTAGGCTTACCCAGCAGAATGTTATGATGGTTTGAATCAATCTCTGCTATTGTGCATGCAGTACAGAAACACAGCCAGCCAAACACCAGTCACTTGATGTGTGCAATTGAAATTAAAGGGCAACCATACCCTCAAAATATTGTATTTTTTCCCACAGATCTCAAAAGTGGTCTCCTGATGTGGTTTAGTATTGTTGTGGATTCAGAAAAACAACACAATTGGATGTTCTTTTTTAAAAAGTGTGATTTTGAGAGTGAAAACCTGAAGAATAAAAAAAAAGGGGGGGGGAATCCAAAGCCCGGAAAAACTAAACTTGTTTTTGGTGTTATGGCGAATACATGTATTGGCTGGTAATAATTATGAGTCATCTACCTGCCACAGTTAAGGAAGAGGGATAGCTAATTTAGAAGATCAATGATCGTAGTAATGAATGAAAGACTTCTCTTGCATGTTGTCACTCTGAGAGACAGTGTAGAATTTCCCATGAAGGGCCTAGTGTCCTTAATTCATCAACCAAGTACATGTGTCTCTTGCATGTTGTCACTCTGAGAGACAGTGTAGAATTTCCCATGAAGGGCCTAGTGTCTGCAGGTGTTCGTTTTTTCCTTTCAATTAAGACCTAGACAACCAGGTGAGGGGAGTTCCTTAACAATCAGTTCCCTTAATTCATCAACCAAGTACGTGTGGAGCAAAAACCCGCAGACACCCGCCCTTCCGTTTGACACACGTTGATGTAATGCATCTCAATAAGTATTGCTTTCACACAATGTAGAAACCTAATATTCCACAAATGACTCTGTAATCTCCAATTGTAGCTTTTATAGTAAACAAATGTCTTTATAGGGTTAAATATTAGTTTCTAGAGACTCAACATGTGCTTCAAAAATAACTAGAATTCATATAGGCCCAATATTCTATATCTCAATCAATTATAATATACCTGAGTATACCAAACATTAGGAACACCTTCCTAATATTGAGTTGCTTTGAGTATACCCCCTCCGTTTTCCCCTCAGAACAGCCATCAATTCGTCAGGGCAAGGGCTCTACAAAGTATCGAAAGTGTTCCACAGGGATGCTGGCCCATGCTGATTCCAGTTGTGTCAAGTTGGCTGGATGTCCTTTGGGTGGGGGACCATTCTTAATACACACAGGAAACCCAGGAGAGTGGCAGTCATTGACACAAACCGGTCCACCTGGCACCTACTGCCATGACCAGTTCAAAGGCATTTAAATATTTTGTCTTGACCTCCCTGGATTTAAATATTTTGAGCTGACCTCCCTGGAGCTGACCTACCTGGAGCTGACCTCCCTGGAGCTGACCTCCCTGGAGCTGGCCTCCCTGGAGCTGACCTCCCTGGAGCTGACCTCCCTGGAGCTGACCTACCTGGGGCTGGCCTCCCTGGAGCTGACCTCCCAGGAGCTGACCTCCCTGGAGCTGCCCTCCCTGGAGCTGACCTCCCTGGAGCTGACCTCCCAGGAGCTGACCTCCCTGGAGCTGACCTCCCTGGAGCTGACCTCCCTGGAGCTGACCTCCCTGGAGCTGGCCTCCCTGGAGCTGGCCTCCCTGCTGAGCTGACCTCCCTGGCTGAGCTGGCCTCCCTGGAGCTGACCTCCCTGGAGCTGGCCTCCCTGGAGCTGACCTACCTGGAGCTGGCCTACCTGGAGCTGACCTCCCTGGAGCTGACCTCCCTGGAGCTGACCTCCCTGGAGCGTGAGCACAAACATAGGCGTCCTGGGGAAGTACAGCGGCTATCGTACAGAGATAGTGCACGCTCACGTGTGTGTCGCAGGGAGATTGTGGATTACAGAGAGGATGTGACTAGGCCGTAAGATTTTAGTTTTGAGGAATTTTCCCAGTGTGCGGTCAAAGAATGCTCAAACTTATTTCTGACCTACTGTTGTGTCATAGTTCTGAGGTCAAGGGTTAGGTATCAGTCTGTCTAATTAAATGTAATCTGTATGGAAAACCATACTTGTGTGTGTGCATGTAGATGTATATTTTGCATGTCTCTGTATGTGTGTGTATATGTGAAAAAGCCCGTTTTAGCATAGCAGTTGGCAGTTAAGTGTGTTTGTGCGAGTGTACATGCATTCATGCATGTGTATATAGTGTGCGTGCGTGCATGTGTGTGTGTCTTCATTTCACAGGATATGCTGCAATCCCCACCCTCCTCCCTATGGCTGTGAAGTGAAAAGGCATTGTTTGCATAAGTGTGGAAGGAAGATAACTAGTGGAGTTAACGAATTAGTAAGCCTCTCGGGTATAAAACGGTCTTGTTAAGAGAAAGGGGTGAGACGAGGAAGGGCTCTGTCCCAGTACTAAATAATGTCCGTAGGAAACGGAGCTACAGTCAAGTATTGTATTGGGACACTGCACAAAATGGATGGTAAGGGGCAAGGAATGGGAAAAGAGAGTGGGAGCAGAGAAGATCTGTGAAGATGCTTCCTTCATAAAAGACTATGGTTTCAATTGTAAGCATTTATCAAATAAATTCAAGTTTAATGGTTTCAAGTGTGGAGATGTATCAAATGAATACAACAAAAACAGCTCGAGACACTTTAATAGTATCTTAATGAAGAATCCTTCTTTCAAACAGTTCTCTCACTGTTCCTTTCAGTGTCAGCCTCAAAATGACTCTTACATGTTCCTTGTGCCAGCGGGATGAGACTTCACACAAACGTTTAGAGGGCATTGGAATTCTTGGAGGTTGTGAAAGGCTCTTGTTTCATTGGTGTGTGATGGATGGGTAGCTAGGCCTGGGTAGGCCTGGGTGGGTCTAGGCCTGGGTGGGTCTACGTTTTGTAGGGCTACTGAGTTGGCAGTGCGGATTGCCAGGTTACAGCAAGATGAAATTCTGTTGGTGACATAGTACAGTCATAACCTTGTCATAAGGTTATTAACATGACATGAATTTAATGACACTGAAAGTGACACGAGCTCTTCTATGACGCACAAACTGGTACAGCTAAACTACTGCCGATGTCAGTTTGTGAAAGTGTTATGTGTTCTCCTATGCATAAAGGACAGGTGTTCAACAACACTGAAGACATGTCCGGTGATGTGACATTCTTATCACAGCATTGTAACGGTCTTACGCAGTGTCTCCCCTCTCTCCCAGGAACTTTCTTAAGCCCTCAACCTTAGTGCCATACTCTCTCCCCTTTTCTCTCTCCCTTTCTCTCTCTCTCTCTCTCTCTCTCTCTCTGCTTTGTTCATTGTGAGTGGTCAACAAAGGAGGAAAGTCCATTGAGACCGAGCACACAAACAGGCCAGTACAGAGTACAGTATCTTTCTTCCCCCTTGCACACAGATGCCGGATGGTGCGTTTGGGCAGTGCTGATACCGCTTCCCTTATCAACTCTATCACTTCCTCTTCCTCCTTCCTACTCTGATAACCTAGGACGAGCATTGTGATGTCACACCTACCCTTCCTTTTTCCAGGGAGAGTGAGTGCAGCTGGGAGATATCAGCCGCCGCCGCACAGTAAACAGAGAAAAGGCTCCGTCTCCGTTCGTTTCTTTGCTGAGTACGGCATGGCAACAATGCTTGCCAGTCAAGGAGTGAAATGTCCAATGCAGCTGTTTTCATGTCAATTTCATTTCTAGACAACAGTGAATTATCTTATACAGAAACCACGTTTTAATCCGTTCCAGGTATTCCATTCCAGCCATTACAATGAGCCCGTCCTCCTATAGCCTCCCACCAGCCCCATGATTTCTGGGTCACGATTAAGTACCTTACTGTCATTGATTTCAATTAACTAAGAGCAATTTCTCAAGCAAGAATTTAGCTAGGACTGTCTGGGAATGGATGGAAGGGGGGAGTGGAGGACTGTCTGGGAATGGATGGAAGGGGGGAGTGGAGGACTGTCTGGGAATGGATGGAAGGGGAAGGGGGGATGGAAGGGGGAGTGGAGGACTGGAGGGACTGTCTGGGAATGGATGGAAGGGGGGGGGAGTGGAGGACTGTCTGGGAATGGATGGAAGGGGGAGTGGAGGACTGTCTGGGAATGGATGGAAGGGGGAGTGGAGGACTGTCTGGGAATGGATGGAAGGGGGAGTGGAGGACTGTCTGGGAATGATGGAAGGGGGAGGGAGGACTGTCTGGGAATGGATGGAAGGGGGAGTGGAGGACTGTCTGGGAATGATGGAAGGGGGAGGACTGTCTGGGAATGGATGGAAGGGGGGAGTGGAGGACTGTCTGGGAATGGATGGAAGGGGGAGTGGAGGACTGTCTGGGAATGGATGGAAGGGGGAGTGGAGGACTGTCTGGGAATGGATGGAAGGGGGATGGAAGGGGGAGTGGAGGACTGTCTGGGAATGGATGGAATGGGGAAGGGGGAGTGGAGGACTGTCTGGGAATGGATGGAAGGGGGGAGTGGAGGACTGTCTGGGAATGGATGGAAGGGGGAGTGGAGGACTGTCTGGGAATGGATGGAAGGGGGAGTGGAGGACTGTCTGGGAATGGATGGAGGGGGGAATGGATGGAAGGGGGACTGTCTGGGAATGGATGGAAGGGGGTGGAGTGGAGGACTGTCTGGGAATGGATGGAAGGGGGAGTGGAGGACTGTCTGGGAATGGAGGACTGTCTGGGAATGGATGGAATGGGGGGGGGAGTGGAGGACTGTCTGGGAATGGATGGAAGGGGGAGTGGAGGACTGTCTGGGAATGGATGGAAGGGGGACTGTCTGGGAATGGATGGAAGGGGGTGGAGGACTGTCTGGGAATGGATGGAAGGGGGGAGTGGAGGACTGTCTGGGAATGGATGGAAGGGGGAGTGGAGGACTGTCTGGGAATGGAAGGGGAGTGGAGGACTGTCTGGGAATGGATGGAAGGGGGAAGTGGAGGACTGAAAACCAGCTGGTAATGGCAGAGAGGTTTGGAACCCTTGATCTTTTTATTTTTAAAATAATTTTATTTTACCACGTTTTCCCCCAATTTCGTGGTATCCAATTGGTAGTTACAGTCTTGTCTCATTGCTGCAACTCCCGTACAGACTCAGGAGAGGCGAAGGTCAAGAGCCGTGTGTCTTCCGAAACACAACCCAGCCAAGCTGCACTGATTCTTGACACAATGTCCACTTAACCAGGAAGCCAGCCGCACCAATGTGTCGGAGGAAACACTGTACACCTGGCAACCGTGTCAGGGACAAGAACATCCCTGCCGGCCAAACCCTCCCCTAACCCGGACAACGCTGGGCCAATTGTGCGCCGCCCCATGGGTCTCCCGGTCGTGGCCGGCTGCGACAGAGCCTGGACTCGAACCCAGAATCTCTAGTGGCACAGCTAGCACTGCAATGCCTTAAAGCACTGCGCCACTCAGGAGGCCAGAACCATCATTATTATTGGTCTAAGTTACCGCCTAGCAGGCCAAAACTCCATCCCACCACAACAGGCTGAAATTTCTTCCACTAAAAGGGCGTTATCATAATGTTTACAATTTCACAGTATTTTTCCACCCTCATAGTGTGGAAATTTATATAAAACACAGGAAAATCTAGTTGACTGCAATGGGCCTTATTGGTTGTTTGATACTGTTTAAATGTGTTATCGCTCAGAATGTCCCTGCTGAGAAAGAAATTGCATAGACCAGCATACATTTCATGCTGGTCCATGCTTGTCAAACTGGTCTGACCAGCATGGTCTAGCTGGTTATGCTGGTTTACCAGCATGGTCTAGCTGGGTGTGCTGTTCTGACTAGCGTAGTCTAGCTGGTTATGTTGGCCAACCAGCATGGTCGAGCTGGTTAGGCTGTCAGACCAGCTCATGCTGGTGACCAAGCTTGTCCAGCATGGTCTAGCTAGCAAAACCATGCACATCTTTATCATATTTCACAGAACGCTGTATTGCAGTTAGATTTTACAGTTGTTTGTTTCAATATCTGTGTTTTTAGGAAAAGGAATTAAACATCACTTTGCAAACAAGCATAGTATCACTTGCAGGCCTGTTGTGGCCACTGTATTAGGGAAAAACTAGGCCCTCAAAGTACGGCCTTATGATATAGAGTGCATTCGGAAAGTATTCAGACCCCTTGACTTTTTGATACTTTAAATGCATTTATTTTATTTTATTCCTCATCAATCTACTCACAATACCCCATAATGACAAAGCAAAAACAGGTTAAAAATAAAAAACTGAAATATCACATTTACATAAGTATTCAGACACTTTACTCAGTACTTTCCTGAAGCACCTTTGGCAGCGATTACAGCCTAGAGTCTACTTGGGTATGACACTATGAGCTTGGCACACCTGTCTCTGGGGAGTTTCCCATTCCCCTCTGCAGATCCTCTCAAGCTCTGTCAGGTTGGATGGGGAGCATCACTGCTGCACAGCTATTTTCAGGTCTCTCCAGAGATGTTCAATCGGGTTCAAGTCCGGGCTCTGGCTGGGTCACTCAAGGACATTCAAAGACTTGCCCCAAAGCCACTCCTATGGACAATTCCTTTGACCTCATGGCTTGTTTTTTTTCTCTGACATGCACTGTCAACTGTGGGACCTTATATAGACAGTTATGTTCCTTTCCAAATCATGTCCAATCAATTTAATTTACCACAGGTGGACTCCAATCAAGTTGTAGAAACATCTCAAGGATGATCAGTGGAAACAGGATGCATCTGAGCTCAATTTCAAGTGTCATAGCAAAGGGTCTGAATACATATTTAATAAGGTATTTTTGTTTTTCATTTTGAATACATTTACAAACATTTCTGAAAGCCTGTTTTTGCTTTGTCATTATTTTGTGTGTAGTGTGTAGATTGCTTATTGTGTGTAGATTGCTGAGGATTTATTTTATTTTATATCAATTTTAGAATAAGGCTGTAACGTAACAAGATGTGGAAACAATCAAGGGATCTGAATACTTTCCGAAGGCACTCTATGTAAAGTATTGTCTTAAATAACTAAGCACTTTGATGCTGGTTTTGCATGCTGGTAGTGGCGGACTTGCCATCAGGTCTCACATTATTAAGGGGATTTGTGAACTGGGCATAATGAAAAAGAACAATAGGCTGGAATTATTTTGGATGAACGTGTGAAGGCAGCCTACTTTTTGAAGTGATTTGTTTGACAATCAGATGAAAACATCATGACCGGTTGTGTTCATGGCACATTAAAATGTAATACATTTGAACAGTTAAATTACATGTGTGCACACGCTCAGACTGGCCTCTGCCTCGGGCCTCCAAATCACTAAGTCCGGCCCTGTATGCTAGTTACCAATAACTCTATGCTGTTTTCTTCAGCAAGGGACTGTCTGACGTTTACTTTGTAGGGGCACCACGTTGTGACATGATTGACAATGAGGTTGTTGCTTTGTTTATGACATTTGTGACTTTGTTTCTGACTGGATCGACGACAAGTTCAAAAGAAGTTCAGTACTGGGTAGAGGGAGACGGTGTTCCGTCACTCATTTTCATTACACATCTAACACAGAGTAGTGTGGGGTTTCAGAGGTCCATAGGGATGGAGGGAGTTGTGGAGGAGGAGAAGAAAGAGTAGTAGGAGGGGGAAACGTACAGAACCCTGTCTGATCCCAATCTGAACCACGGTTGGAAATGAGTGTTGTAACAGAACACTGCAGACCCCTCCGGCAACGACCGTAATATCCAACCAAACAAAACAATACACCCTTCAAACATAACTCCAGCCCTCTTCTCCCACACGTTTTCCATATCTTATCCCCCTCATCCTCCCCTTTCTCCCTACCTCCTCCTCTTTGCCCGCCCTTCTCCTGAACAGGAAATGAAAACCATTTTTAAATCATTTCCAAACCGCAGGGGCTTCAGTCCAGGAACTAATTAGCATGGGAGTGAGGGCTGGGGAGTGGACGAGGGCCAAGGATGATCGCGGGATTTGGGTTGGCTACCATCCTGTCCCTGTCTCTCTCTCTCAAATCCAAACAAGCTTTATCAGCATGAGGAGAAACGCAAATTGCAATTGTGGCACAAAATAGATCAATTACACAAAGTTACATTAAAAAAATAGGGAATTAAATCAGAAAATGTCCTAAATACCTTAAGTGAAGCTTCCATCCCTGTGTTCTATCCACTAGTCCTTTTGGATCTGAAAGTGCTGCAGTAGCCTACTGTAGGTGGTAGAGGCCAAGGTGACAAAATCAGGTCATCTTCCATTCAACTGCATTTCAGTGGCATCTAGGGAATAGCATATAGGAAGGAAAAGCTGAAAAGTTTTCAGAGCGATAGCAAATCTCCTTTACATCTTTCTCTTTGTCTGTCTGTCAGATCCTCCCTCTCTTCTTCCTCAGAGTACAGTAAATTGGAAGATGTTAGCATTCGTCTGAGTTATCATCCCCTTTTCCATCCCCTTGGCGACCTCCACCGACCTCGGTGCAAAGTCACCAAAGTGGGCCACCTAGGAGGCGCTCTTCATTGAAAACCAGCTGATAACATCTCCTCTGACATTTCCCCCTTCCATTCTATCTGAAAGGACCCAGCCACTGAAATTACAGCTAAGCAGCTCAAAAGCCCAGTTAAATGGTTCTTTCTTAGATGGCTGGCAGGTCAGTCTCTCTGGGAACCCTGGCTGAGGAATCACATAAAGGGGGAGATGACAGGCCCAGTCTGGGTCTCAGAGGCTCAGAGCCATCACACCAAAGCAGGATGGGTCACACGTAACGTTGGGAGAACATTAGGACAATGTGACCTCAGTTATTCATAATATATTGCCATGTGCATGGTTTCATAGCTGTGTGGTTTGATATAGCGATACATAGGCCTTGAGCAGCCTACATGTTTTCACATCTGGTTTGGACCATGACAACAGTAATGGTTTGGACCATGACAACAGTAATGGTTTGGACCATGACAACAGTAATGGTTTGGGCCATGACAACAGTAATGGTTTGGACCATGACAACAGTAATGGTTTGGACCATGACAACAGTAATGGTTTGGACCATGACAACAGTAATGGTTTGGACCATGACAACAGTAATGGTTTGGACCATTTTGTTCCCACCAGGTTAATAAAGGAATAAGTAGTTTTCACTGCAGAAAATAGACACATGACTTGTAATGTAAAACACAGTGTCCAGGCTCACTCTATTACTGTTTACCCTCCACTGCCTGCCCCCTGGTGGGAAGAAACACCTGTTAGCTGTCTCCTTGGGAGAGCACATAACAGAATTTACTGGAATTTTGTTGGAATGCTTACATCCTTTTTGTCTGTCAGCACACAAACACCTGAACATCATTTAATCTCCACTGCTTTAATTCCAATTTGTCTACAAATGAATCATTAACATGTTGGAAAATCTAAGTAAAAGAATAGTTCTAAATCAAATCAAACTTTATTTAAAGTGGATTTAAATTGTGATTTGATGTAGTCCTATTCTTTAACTTTGGTTTTTGGTTGAGATGGAGAAATGAATCCAAAATCAATGATCCATTTACAGACAAACTGAAATTAAAGCCAGACTTAATCAGTGGCACAGGCAGAACTATCCAAGCAGTAGATACATCTCCTTCAAATGTTGACATTTGGCTGCGTTGTCAACCAAACACAATTCAATATTACTTTTGTAGTACAGTAAATATCCTAAAGTTAGGGCTATCTTACAAACGAATGTAACCTTCAACATTAAAATGAGCAACACATTGAGGTTACTGTAACTATTAATGTCTTCTTATGTAATCACATAATGCCTGCATGTTCAGGATAGCACGCATAGGTCGTCACAGGTCTGTGGAGATCTTCACAATTGCTTTAATAATCCACACAGAATATCGAACAGCATTGATCATTTGCACCATGCACTTTTAGTGTAATCTCAACTGTAATCCAGTTCATTTGGTTCTGCTATTAGATGAAGTAATAACGCATTAATCTGTGCTTCTACACCTGCATTGCTTGCTGTTTGGGGTTTTAGGCTGGGTTTCTGTACAGCACATTGAGATATCAGCTGATGTACGAAGGGCTATATAAATACATTTGATTTGATTTTGATTTTGATTTGTATAAATAAACAAAATATCTGACATTGTAAATGGTTGAAAGCACTGTGATAGACATTTGGGTGACAACTAAGTGAACCACGGTGCAATTTTTCCTCTATTTGCTTTTGATTGAATTGGGGCCTCGGTCTGGGTAAAAACAGACACCCTGGTGTGTCATGTTCTATATGTGCTATCAGAAACTCAGAAACTCTGCCATCCTCAAACATGTCAATACTCTAAGCTTCCGGTGTTCAAAATTGTTCGTACTGAGCCTCCAAGTGGTAAATACCAATGGGAAACTCAGATAGCATTGTTGTAATGCCAGAGTTTCCTAGTTCCGAGTAGCACATGAAGGCAGCATTAGCTGATTCTGATTGACTGAACCAGTGGGAGGTGGGTTTTAGCCTGAAGGGATTGAAAGAGCAGTCTTGTGCCTGAAACGCTGAGTGTCACAATATTCCCATCTCAAGTTCCTACTACTAGGAGTCCCAACTTTGAGGTGACACCATGGGTATTTTGGTAACACTTTCTTTCTACAAATTGTAATCCATTGGGAATACGTTTATGTTCCGGTAGTTTAGTATTAGGAGTTGTGAACTGGGATCATGCTTACAGCAAGTCATATAATGCACTATATTGTTCCACTTTTTAAGTACTGTTTGAAGTATTACCTTTTTGGTGTTTGCAAGACTTGGACTGTATGACATTTCTCTGCATGTCCGTGTTTGTGTACAGTGTTCATGTGTCTGAGTGTTTGTGAGTATGTACGCATCTGAAAGTGTTTGTTCGTCAATGTGTCAGTGTAAGAGAGAGTACCTTGGACAGCGCCTCCTCTGTGTGTCTTGGAGATGTCTCGCACACACCCATACATACCCTGCACCCCAGGATTTAGACAACGCCTCCTCTGTGTGTCTTGGAGATGTCTCGCACACACCCATACATACCCTGCACCCCAGGATTTAGACAGCGCCTCCTCTGTGTGTCTTGGAGATGTCTCGCACACACCCATACATACCCTGCACCCCAGGATTTAGACAGCGCCTTCTCTGTGTGTCTTGGAGATGTCTCGCACACACCCATACATACCCTGCACCCCAGGATTTAGACAGCGCCTCCTCTGTGTGTCTTGGCGATGTCTCGCACACTCCCATACATACCCTGCACCCCAGGATTTAGACAGCTCCGGTGAGGCGGGCCGTGATTGATAAGCCCATTCCAAATGTTTTTTCATCCAAATCAGTGGGAGTTTAGCTGCAGCATACATTTTAATACCAAATAAAACGTTAGCCTGAGAGTCCCTGGGCTGCCTCCCTCTCCAGATTTCATTAGTCATCTCTCTGTGGCAAACAAACCCGCTGCATGGCTCTGGGACACGCAGGGGTAGAGAGGGTACCCCACTGTTAGGGAAAACCCCTGAAAGTACTGTGGAGAATGTTTTCTTCTTTCCTTGATCTGGTTTCAACCAGGGTTTTTGATTTTCACCTCAGGGCCTTCTCACTATCACTGTTTTAAGATACTCTGTTGTTAAGCCAAATAGAGTGGTTCCCTATTAGAAAATGGGTCATGGCTAATAGTGGAGTAGTAGAGGGCTTTCGGTTTTTATTTTTGCTTTATTGCCAAAAAAAACACAAAAAAGCACAGCAAATGAAAAGAACAATGTTCCCTGCTTGATTCCAGGGATTCCTGAAAGTACAAGATCAAATTAAATAATATGTAAAAAATGAGTCACTCTCCCAACTCACTTTGTCACTGTGGAAAGGGAGTATACAGCCAGTCAAGCCTTCGCATTAAATGATCATCTATGCAACTCCGCCACAAGCCATACGTGTGTGACTGTGTGTGCTCCCCCACCCAAAACAAAACAGATTTCTGTGTGGCTATTGGCTCCAGACTGTGTTCATTTCAGCATAACCCCGCTCATGCGCTCCCTACTGGGCTCTGATGAAATTACACCCCCCCACATCTACAGGGGGCTCTCTCTCCGTTGCCCTGGCCCCCATTTTTAGAAGGGAGAGTCTGCAATGTGGTGTTGGAGGGATTGATGCGGGAGGCTCGTGCTCACGATTTGTAGTTAATCAATCATTGCACCGCCTTAAGGGCGTCCCGCTGCTCCCCTAATGTCTTCTGGCAGGGGCTGGCTCTGAGCTCACGCAGGCACACATATGGCCGCCTCTCGAGTGAGTGACAGGACCCCTTTTGCGCGAGGCACCCCTCGTGTCGGATGCCATCAGCCACACACAGCCTCCCCAAGCAAGGAGTGAAACGGTGGAGAAAAAGAAGAGAGAGGGAAAGAGAGAAAGGAGATTAGAGAGCCTCTTGAGTCCTGCCTGCCTGTTTGGCTGGGCTCTCCTGTAAAAGTGAGGTGTGGGCAACAAGGCGAGCAGGGCACGTGAGAGACATTCTGTATCATCTCCAACTTTCTTTTCTAACACCCCAAAGAAGTGTGAACTCTGTTTATTAACTTGTTCGCAGAATATCAGATGGTTGCAGCCTGAGTGACAACATTTTTGTTTTCTTTTTTTAAAAGCTATGGAGGAAGATACTGAAATTGTAAGTGTGTGACATTTAATCATATTCATGTCAAAATTACTATTTTCTTTCACATTCTTTTAGGATGGCAGGTATTGTAGAGGTTAGAGAGGGTCAAATCCCTTTTTTGAAATTTCAAATCAATCACCTAAATGGACTACAATGAAATGGATATGACCCCACAACAAGTGGTGGAGATTATCAATAGTGTTGTTTCATGGCTCTTTGGGCCCTGGAATTTGCATGCAGAGGGAGCGATCGTAGCCCCCATCTGTCCACCAAAAAGCTTCCTAATTCATGTTGGCTGTTGTCACCAGCCCTGACATGATTCCTCACCTATATCACCACAGGCTAAATCCATGGCTTGCAGCAGGTTTACTCTGGTGTAGGGTTGTCTATCATACACTTTCCATCTCCAAGAGGAGAAAAACTCCTCAATCGGATTCAGGAAAGGCGAGTATGGAGGGAGGTACAAGTTCATAAACTGCCCATTGATGTTAAGCAGCTCGGTGGAAACTGACATTGTCCCACACTATCACATAGGTGGGAATGGGATTCTCATTTAGCTCTTGACCCTGCTGCTCTTGAACCTGCTGCTCAAATAAAATATCTCTTAGATTGGCAATAAATCTTAGAAGGTGCTGGGTGTTATATGGCCCGAGTGTAACATGGTGATGTAGAACACCATGGTTGCTAATAGCAGCACAGATTGTGACATTGCCACCTCGTTGACCAGGGACTTCAACAATGGCCCGTTGTCCAATCATGTTTCAGCCTCTCCTTCTCCTCTTTGTTAGATTGAAGCCTGCTTCATCGACAAAGATGAACTCATGGGGTCTGTCCAAGGATTCCAAGTCAAATATTGTCTGTGTAGAAATACAATATACTGTATGTAGGACTTTGTAAGTCGTACAGAGTACAATTAGGCTTCTGATTCACATACATTGTATGTACTGAAGAGTAATGTCATTCACATAGTACTGTAGACAATCTGGATTACAGTAAATGTTTCTGAATGTACACTTACTTGCACATACTGAGCTCGCAGTTCGTTCACCCTTGGTGAGTTGCGCTCAAAAGGTACTCTGTATACTTGTTTCATTCGCATCCTGTTACGATAGAGGACACGGCCAATGGGTTTTAGTGTTTTAGCAATTAAGAAAAACTGTAAAACTAAGGGAACTCAGGTGATTGGTGCACGGTAGAGGATGCGGAAACATCTGATGACAAATAGACATCCAAGTCTCAAACACAGAAAATCAGTGGTCAAGGTTTAGCAGATCCGTTTGCGCTATCATGTCAACTCCTTGCCATTCTAAAGAAGTGTCAAGGAGTGAGATTATGGCACAAACAGACTGGTACCCGGGCTACCATTTCTGCCACTACAGTGCATGAAACAGCAGGTGTTGATGTTTTGACAGGGCAACTGTCGTGATGCAGAGGAACGATTTTGGCAGAACTTGTCAGGGATGTGTCTCGCTGTCTATCCCAATGTGATGGGCATTGTTCAAGACATGAATGCACATCGCAACACTCCGAGAAAAATCTGTTGCTTTTAAAGAGTAAAAATATTGCATAATTGCTGATCTAGTGGAGAAAGTGACTTCAGCTGGCACAAATGAGACTAATTATTGAATGCCATGTGTGGTATAAAATGCTATTATTTTTGTAATGAGGCAGGCTCCCTTCTGTGCTCTGAATACACCATACAGATGATTTAATGAATGTTCCCTCCTCTCCCTTTTGCGCTCTGGCAGTTGAAAGGCAATGCAACGCAGCGCTCCCTTGATGTATCATGAAATTAGGCCATATTGTTGTGTCTCTTTAAGTAATGCACCATCGCCTCCGGGGTAATTATTTGTCTTTCTTGGGATACTCTCTTGTGAGGTGACTTCAACACCTCACACACCTCGTATACACTCTAAATACACACTCAATAATATGTCAAATAACATGTCATACTCTCATACACTTGTCTACCTACTCTCAAATGCACACACAGCCATACAAAACCATGGGCACACGCACTGGCATATCGCTGTTTCACTGCACCACCTGCAAGGCTGCCCCCCTCCCTAAAAAAACAACCAAACAGCCACTCACAAAGTATAGACTACCAATCGATGCCCATGGTACTGAAATTGCGACATCGACTCTATGATAGGCTTTCAGTGGTGCCAGGGTATGTAGCCTATAGCTTTGCTTGCTAATGGTTAAATGTTTATTGGTAGGCCTATTTGGTTGTAATTTTTTCATGTTAAGCATAACACTGTAATGAACACAGATGGGAGACAGAGAGCTGGTTTCAAGCGCAGGGCGTTTATTGCAAAGGACCACAGGAGGAGGCAGGTTGCTGGGTCCAGGGGCAGGCAGAAGGTCATACACAGGGGGTCCAAAAAGACAACAGTACAGGCAGGGAAAAGGCTCGTAACGTAATCCGGGAGATCAGGCAATAGGTAGATAATAGGAAATCTGATAGGCTAATGTACAGGCAGAGAATAGGCAAAAGGCGTTGTAAGTGAGCCAGGCAAAAACCCATACATGGGAGGAGTAAATCACAGAGTAAAACAAACATTACCTCACAGTGATGGGGTGCAAAGACCTGAACTAAATAGTGTGTTTCATTATGCAGTGTAGCCTACTATCTATAGCTATATAGCCTACTGTATTTACTGTGGCTGCTATTTAGGTGCTATTTATAAAGGGGAAATGAAGGAGAATGAGAGGCGCAGTTAAAGATGTTGCAGAACTGCTGTAACTGAAGCACCACTCCCTTCTGCCCAGTTTCCCTGATGTTGCTACGGCAATCAAGCTGTTTTTACCATCCCTGTAACTGTCGCTTCTGCGGAGAGATCGTTTTCTAAACTAAAACCCACAAAGAACTACTTAAGAAGCATTAGGCTTTCGGTCAGATGTGCGGTTCTGAACACCTGAGTAAGCTCCACTCATTGCAACCTCGACCACGGCATTTGTTCAGCGATATCACCTTACGTTCAGTCAGTAAAAAAACATGGCCTGATGCACTTTTTCAGTCACATTCCAGAAGCCCAAGAAAAATAGCACATAGGTTCATCCTAGTAAATATGAAGCATTTAAAAAAAGGCTTATGAATGGCTTTTTGGAGGGTTACTGTCAAAATGAGTTATTCTATTAAAACAATTGACATCGATGACAGGTGCATGGGCCCCCAGAGCTCGTATGCTCGTACCCCCTCCACTGTGCGGGGGTATCCGGTACGCCAGTGTGCACACGTTAGTACACACACACACACACAAATTCAAACACCCACTACTGACCAGGGGTTGGAACCGGTTCAGGAAAAAGAACCAAGCCAGAAAAAAATTCATTTTTTTGAGTAACAGAATCAGAACCGGGAACGTAGGTGATCTATAGTATTCAGAAACGGAACTGTTATTTTAAGAGCATGGAAACTGGTTAACAACGTTACTTTACGTTCTGGGGATTTTTTTCAGTCCCACAAAAAACTGCTAAACAAAGTGCCTATGCAAAATCCTCACTATGAAAATCCTTGCCACTGTGTGTGCGTGTGTAAGCTACCTGCCCCTCCCTCTCCGAAGCATAGGCTACTGGAGCCTACTGACATTACAAGCTTGATTCAGAAATTAGGGAAAGAGATGTTTTATTAGAGAAGGATACACTTTGTCAATGCTAGTTAGGGATACAATAGTTATCACATTTCACATTGTATTTATTAACTAAAAAGGTTATTTGAACTCTGCTGCCACTCTGCACATACATGCTTGATTGCTAGCTAAGTAAAGGTCCAATGTTAAGCCAACTCTCAGAGGTTAAAAGATATTCAAATAGATGATCTCATTGTATTTCATTGTACCTTTTCATTGTTGTTAACTGAATGATCTAATTGTACCTGCAGTTGAAGTCGGAAATTTACATACACTTAGTTCGGAGTCATTAAAACTCGTTTTTCAACCACTCCACAAATGTCTTGTTCACAAACTATAGTTTTGGCAAGTCGGTTAGGACATCTACTTTGTGCATGACACAAGTAATTTTTCCAACAATTGTTTACAGACAGATTATTTCACTTATACTTCACTGTATCACAATTCCAGTGGGTCAGAAGTTTACATACACTAAGTTGACTGCTTTTCAACAGCTTGGAAAATTCCAGAAAATGATGTCATGGCTTTAGAAGCTTCTGATAGGCTAATTGACATCATTTAAGTCAATTGGAGGTGTACATGTGGATGTATTTCAAGGCCTACCTTCAAACTCAGTGCCTCTTTGATTAACATTATGGGAAAATCAAAAGAAATCAGACCTCAGCAAAAAAATTGTAGATGTACACAAGTCTGGTTCATCCTTGGGAGCAATTTCCAAATGCCTGAAGGTACCATGTTCATCTGTACAAACAATAGTACGCAAGTATAAACACCATGGGACCACGCAGCCGTCATACTGCACAGGAAGGAGACGGGTTCTGTCTCCTAGAGATGAACGTACTTTGGTGCGAAAAGGGCAAATCAATCACAGAACAACAGCAAAGGACCTTGTGAAGACGCTGGAGGAAACAGGTACAAAAGTATCTATATCCACAGTAAAACAAGTCCTATATCGACATAACCTGAAAGGCCGCTCAGAAAGGAAGAAGCCACTGCTCCAAAACCGCCAATAAAAAGACAGTCTACGGTTTGCAGCTGTACATGGGGACAAAGATTGTACTTTTTGGAGAAATGTCCTCTGGTCTGATGAAACAAAAATAGAACTGTTTGGCCATAATGACTATTGTTATGTTTGGAGGAAAAAGGGGGAGGCTTGCAAGCAGAAGAACACCATCCCAACCATGAAGCACGGGGGTGGCAGCATCATGTTGTGGGGGTGCTTTACAGCAGGAGGGACTGCTGCACTTCACAAATTGATAGCATCATGAGGATGGAACATTTTGTGGATATATTGAAGCAACATCTCAAGACATCAGTCAGGAAGTTAACGTTTGAGGAGCACTTGGCTTGTAGACAGTTTTGTGTATTGGGGGTTTTCTCAAGAGTGTGCTTTCATAACTACCTTTGGCTGTCCTGGCTTGTTTCCGAGTCTAATGATGTTGAGTTTGAGCTTGTTCCCGTCTGAAAGCTTTCATCCAAATGGGTCTACAGGCTCTTTTCTACTAAAGCTGGTGTCAAGGTCGTCATCAGCAACAGGAGGATTAGTCTGTAGGACACACAGTAGTCAGTGATTAGCCAACATTTTACTACTTTGTCCCCATCACGCAAACAAGGTACTATATCCACCCACCCCCCTCGTGTCAATAGATCATGCATACTAACCTTCACACACAATACCCAGCCTAGCAGACACCAGTCAGCAGACACCAGTCAGTCACCCACACCATCGCCTCCTTACTAATACCCCCTTTTCTGCACGAACAATCAACCTCCATAAATCCAAGAAAACTACTGTAGCCTACTTATAAACAGACCAACTCTGACAACAAGACACGGACCTTGTTTATGCATAGCTCCAGTATATGTATTTGCTCATTCTGGTGTCATGTAAAAATGTAGCAAAGGTGACTTACACTTGTTCCTGGTGCTGAGCTTGATGTTGATGGGATTGGACTCTATATAGAACACACAGTCAAATTAGCCTCTGTGAAAGTCTGTAGCTAACGTAACATGACCAAACTAACATTTTATTTTTATTTTTTTATTTCATCTTTATTTAACCAGGTAGGCAAGTTGAGAACAAGTTCTCATTTACAATTGCAACCTGGCCACGATAAAGCAAAGCAGTTCGACACATACAACAACACAGAGTTACACATGGAGTAAAACAAACATACAGTTAATAATACATTAGAAAAATAAGTCTATATACAATGTGAGCAAATGAGGTGAGATAAGGGAGGTAAAGGCAACAAAAAGGCCATGGTGGCAAAGTAAATACAATATAGCAAGTAAAACACTGGAATGGTAGATTTGCAGTGGAAGAATGTGCAGAGATAAAGTAGAGTAGAGATAAAGATAGAGATATAAATAATGGGGTGCAAAGAAGCAAAATAAATAAATACAGTAGGGGGAGACTGCCAGAGGGGCAAATTGCCAGTAGGGGGAAACGGCCAGAGGCCCGGACAACAGGTCCTCCGATTTGACACACTGAACTCTATCAGAGAAGTATTTGGTGAACCAGGCGAGGCAATCATTTGAGAAACCAAGGCTATCGAGTCTGCCGATGAGGATGTGGTGATTGACAGAGTCGAAAGCCTTGGTCAGGTCAATGAATAAGGCTGCACAGTATTGTTTCTTATCGATGGCGGTTAAGATATGGTTTAGAACCTTGAGCGTGGCTGAGGTGCACCCATGACCAGCTCTAAAACCAGATTGCATCGCGGAGAATGTATGGTGGGATTCAAAATGGTAATTAATCTGTTTGTTGACTTGGCTTTCAAAGACCTTAGAAAGGCAGGGTAGGATAGATATAGGTCTGTAGCAGTTTGGGTCAAGAGTGTCCCCCCCTTTGAAGAGGGGGATGACCGCAGCAGCTTTTCAATCTTTGGGAATCTCAGACGACACGAAAGAGGTTGAACAGGCTTGTAATAGGGGTGGCAACAATTTCGGCAGATAATTTTAGAAAGAAAGGGTCCAGATTGTCTAGCCTGGCTGAGAGAGTTGCTGTGGGGGGTGCAGTGCTGTTGACCGGGGTAGGGGTAGCCAGGTGGAAAGCATGGACAGCCGTAGAAAAATGCTTATTGAAATTCTCAATTATAGTGGATTTATCTGTGATGACAGTGTTTCCTATCTTCAGTGCAGTGGGCAGCTGGGAGGAGGTGTTCTTATTCTCCATGGACTTTACAGTGTCCCAGAACGTTTTTGAGTTTGTGTTGCAGGAATCAAATTTCTGCCTGAAAAAGCTAGCCTTGGCTTTTCTAACTGCCTGTGTATATTGGTTTCTAGCTTCCCTGAAAAGTTGCACATCACAGGGGCCGTTCGATGCTAACGCAGAACGCCATAGGATGTTTTTGTGTTGGTTAAGTGCAGTCAGGTCTGGAGAGAACCAAGGACTATATCTGTTCCTGGTTCTACATTTATTGACTGGGGCATGCTTATTTAGGATGGTGAGGAAGGCATTTAAAAAAAATAACCAGGCAACCTCTACTGACGGGATCAATATCCTTCCAGGATACCCCAGCCAGGTCGATTAGAAAGGCCTGCTCGCTGAAGTGTTTCAGGGAGCGTTTAACAGTGATGAGTGGAGGTAGTTTGACCGCTGACCCATTACGGATGCAGGCAATGAGGCAGTGATCACTGAGATCTTGGTTGAAAACAGCAGAGGTGTATTTAGAGGGCAAGTTGGTTAGGATGATATCTATGAGGGTGCCCGTGTTTACGGCTTTGGGGTGGTACCTGGTAGGTTCATTGATAATTTGTGTGAGATTGAGGGCATCAAGCTTAGATTGTAGGATGGCTGGGGTGTTAAGCATGTTCCAGTTTAGGCCGCCTAGCAGCACGAGCTCTGAAGATAGATGGGGGGCAATCAGTTCACATATGGTGTCCAGAGCACAGCTGGGGGCAGAGGGTGGTCTATAGCAGGCGGCAATGATGAGAGACTTGTTTTTAGAGAGGTAGATTTTTAAAAGTAGAAGTTCAAATTGTTTGGGTACAGACCTGGATAGTAGGACAGAACTCTGCAGGCTATCTTTGCAGTAGATTGCAACACCGCCCCCTTTGGCCATTCTATCTTGTCTGAAAATGTTGTAGTTAGGGATGAAGATTTCAGAATTTACAGCCTTAGTCTAAAATTGATTAAATCATTGTTTCCCCTCATCAATCTACACACAATACCCCATAATGTGAAAACATGTATTTATACATTTTTGCAAAAAAACAATAATGAATAAACGTATGCCAAATCAAATCAAATGTTATTTGCCACCTGCGCCGAATAGAACAGGTGGTAGACCCAGTGGTAGAAAAAGTACCCAATTTTCATATATGAGTAAATGTAAAGATACCTTCATAGAAAGTTACTCAAGTAAAAGTGAAAGTCAGCCTGTAAAATACTACTTCTAAAAAGTATTTGGTTTTAAATATACTTAAGTATCAAAAGTAAATGTAATTCATAAAATATACTTAAGTATCAAAAGTTCAAATAAAAGTATAAATCATTTTATATTCCTTATATTAAGCAAAGCAGATGGCACCATTTTCTTGTTTTTAAAATGTACGGCTTGCCAGGGGCACACTCCAACTGCATTTGTGTTTAGTGAGACCGCCAGGCCAGAGGCAGTAGGGATGACAACTTGTTATCTTGATAAGTGTGTGAATGTAACCATTTTCCTGTCCTGCTAAGCATTCAAAATGTAATGAGTACTTTTGGTTGTCAGGGAAAATGTGTGGAATAAAAAGTACAATACTTCCTTTAGAAGTAAAAGTAAAAGTTGTCAAAAATAGAAATTGCAATGAACAGATACCACAAAAACTACTTTAGTACTTTAAAGTATTTTTACTTACATACTTTACACCACTGTGTAGATCTTACTGTCATACCCAAGAAGACACGATGGTGTAATCACTGTCAACGAAGTACTGAGTAAAGGGTCTTAATACTTATGTAAATGTGATACTTTTTTTTTTTTTTTGAAATAAATTAGCAACGTTTTTGCTTTGTCATTATGGGGTATTGTGTGTAGATTGATGAGGATTTATTATTGATACATTTTAGAATAAAGCTGTAACATACCAAAATATGGAAAAAGCCAAGAGGGCTGAATGCTTTTCTGATGGCACTGTATACTGAAGAATGTGGGCACGCCTTCAAATGAGTGGATTCGGATATTTTAGCCACACCCATTGCTGACAGGTGTATTAAATTGAGCACACAACCATAGACAAACATTGCAGTAGAATGGCCTTACTGAAGAGCTCAAGTGACTTTCAACGTGGCACAGTCATAGGATGCCACCTTTCCAACAAGTCAGTTCGTCAAACTTCTGCCCTGCTAGAGCTGCCCTAGTCCACTGTAAGTGCTGTTATTGTGAGGTGGAAACGTCTAGGAGCAACAACGGCTCAGCCGTGAAGTGGTAGGTCACACAAACTCACAGCCTGGTGCTGATGCACGTAGTGTGTAAAAATTGTCTGTTCTCGTTTGCAATACTCACTACCAAGTTCCAAACTGCCTCTGGAAGCAAGTCAGTGCAATAACTGTTTGTCGGGAGCTTCATGAAATGGGTTTCCATGGCCACAGCCGCACGCAAGCCTAAGATCACCGTGCGCAATGCCAAGCGTCGGCTGGAGTGGTGCAAAGCTTGCAGCCATTGGACTTTCTGGAATGATGAATCACGCTTCACCATCTGGCAGGAGAACGCTACCTGCCCGACTGCGTAGTGCCAGTGGTAAAGTTTGGTGGAGTAGGAATAATGGTCTGGGGCTGTTTTTCATGGTGCGGGCTGGGCCCCTTAGTTCCATTAAAGGGAAATCTTAATTCTACAGCATACAATGACATTCTAGACGATTCTGTGCTTCCAACTTTGTGGCAACAGTTTGGGGAAGGCCCTTTCCTGTTTTAGCACAACAATTTTCCCGTGAACAAATTGAGGTCCATACAAAAAATGTTTGTCGAGATTAGAGTGAAAGAAGTTGACTGGCCTACACAGAGCCCTGACCTCAACCCCATCGAACACATTTGGATTGAATTGGAACGCCAACTGAGAGCCATGCCTAATCACCCAACATCAGAGCCCGACCTCACTAATGCTGGTCTGTATTGACACAATACCAGTCTGGTGTTCAGCTTTCTGGGCTGTATTGACACAATACCAGTCTGGTGTTCAGCTTTCTGGGCTGTATTGACACAATACCAGTCTGGTGTTCAGCTTTCTGGGCTGTATTGACACCAGTCTGGTGTTCAGCTTTCTGGGCTGTATTGACACAATACAGTCTGGTGTTCAGCTTTCTGGGCTGTATTGACCAGTCTGGTGTTCAGCTTTCTGGGCTGTATTGACACAATACCAGTCTGGTGTTCAGCTTTCTGGGCTGTATTGACACCAGTCTGGTGTTCAGCTTTCTGGGCTGTATTGACACCAGTCTGGGCTGTATTGACACCAGTCTGGTGTTCATCTTTCTGGGCTGTATTGACACCAGTCTGGTGTTCATCTTTCTGGGCTGTATTGACACCAGTCTGGTGTTCATCTTTCTGGGCTGTATTGACACCAGTCTGGTGTTCAGCTTTCTGGGCTGTATTGACACAATACCAGTCTGGTGTTCAGCTTTCTGGGCTGTATTGACACAATACCAGTCTGGTGTTCAGCTTTCTGGGCTGTATTGACACAATACCAGTCTGGTGTTCAGCTTTCTGGGCTGTATTGACACCAGTCTGGTGTTCATCTTTCTGGGCTGTATTGACACCAGTCTGGTGTTCATCTTTCTGGGCTGTATTGACACCAGTCTGGTGTTCAGCTTTCTGGGCTGTATTGACACCAGTCTGGTGTTCAGTCTGGTGTTCAGCTTTCTGGGCTGTATTGACACCAGTCTGGTGTTCAGCTTTCTGGGCTGTATTGACACAATACCAGTCTGGTGTTCAGCTTTCTGGGCTGTATTGACACCAGTCTAGTGTTCAGCTTTCTGGGCTGTATTGACACCAGTCTGGTGTTCAGCTTTCTGGGCTGTATTGACGTATCCTGAAAATGACATCTGCTACTTTAGATTCAACGGTCATATCTCAGTTATTGTTTTCATATCTATAAAAAATAAGTTGTTTTCTTTACTTTCAGAGAGCGAGCTGATCAAGGGGTCGAAAATGTAGATATTTCCAGATGTTCACTGTCCGAGGAACAGGCCGTGGAAGCTTTACTGTGGCAAAAGTGTCCATAACCAGAGGTAATTAAAATGTTCTGTGTTCTTTTTCTCCATCTCTGCCTGTCTTGTTGTACATGGAACCTGTCTCACATGCATTTATTAAAAAACCTTTAAGATGTCAGCTGCTAATTTTCAGATTTACACCACATGAACACAGTCATTTTCACTGGACTATCTGTTGCTGTCAAGTCGTGATTTCCCTGGGGGTTAGCCGTGTAATAACCAAGTGGTGAGACACATAGCCCTCTATATTTATTGTGTCTGCATCACATACAGTCAGTAGCCACTCACAGAGGCACATAGAACTTGCATTTTTATAACCTCGGACCCACCTCAGTGTTCACTATTCATGGAGGAAGACCACAGGACCACAGAGATTATGCCCCCCCCTCCCCCAAAAAACCTTTTCTTTCTCTCTGTTAGAGTGGAACGCTATGGAGATGTTTGGAGTAATGTGCCACGTCAGTATCACAACTTGCTGCACAGTTTGGAGGAAGAAGGCTATCTTGACCTGTCGAATTCTATCCACCTCTTCTATGTGGGATATGTGTTCCTACCTCGTCTGTGGGCAGATCTGCAGCATTTCACAGAGAGTTGGAGTAACCCCCCTTTAAGTACAGAGGCAAACCTAAGACCTCACCAGCTGTTGCCTTAGCACTACACAACGGATTCAAATGATCAAGTCATCTTCAAGCTTCAAGTGGTATTCATGTATTAATTTGTGATCTGGTAATGTAAAAGTTTAATAATGACATTATCTTCTATTGTTTGTCCTCATGTGTCTGTTTTTCAGCATAAAGTACTCTGTAGCCACTTAGTGTGGACAAGAGGTCAGACCACACACACACAATAACAGTCTCTCTTCTTCACTTCATCCCTCTCCCTCTTCTCCCTAATTCCTCTGGGTTATATCAGCTGTTCTGGTGAACCCCTCCCACATCTGAACTGGCTGACACAGAGGGCACAGCATGATCATAGGTGAGAGGTCACTTGGTCGGGTCAACAGGAAGTATTATTAAGGAGATGCTTTACATTGAAATACAGACAGAGATGTAGTAGTCCCAGAGTTAATGATCCAAGGTCAGTTTTGCATTTCACCTCCTGTCGATTATGATGACTGACTGTGTTAGAATTAAAAAAAAACAAGGCTTAATCATGCTCTCTCTCTATCCACCTGTCTCTCGTCTGCAGGTATGTTTTGATGTGAGAGAGGAAGCCAGTCCGGTCATCGCCACCTCACCCGCTCTTAAGATAACCTTCGGGCTGACTGGGAGCCCAGTCAGTTAGGTTAGGAGACACTGCTAGAGACACTATGTAATTGTGATGAACTGAGAGAATATTAGGGTAGCACTGTAATTCACTAATCATGTGCTGTATTTGACCTCTTTCATTTGTCTTCTACATCTCTCTCCCCACCTCCTCTTTGTTCCTCTTTTTTTATAATGCACACCATATGTGCATTGATGTACAGATTGAACTTGTATTCATAATATAATATTACAAATATCATAATTATAATGCATGTATTATGTATTTCAAACACCTGGATAATGGACTTCTTTCAATAAAGCATTTCACATTCTCCACTGGTTGAACTTAAGTATCTCATTGAAATTGTACACCTATCCTGTGTCCTCAGATTAATGCAGATTAAGTTAGATATGCATAGGAAGTGTAGTGTACTGTTTTTTTCCTTGTATATATGAATTACAAATCAGCCTTTACTTAAATCATGTTTCCAGTCTATTGCATAGTTACAATGTGTAATCATTGATGTCCCAGTAGCAGGAGTGGTAAACACTGTTGAAGTGTATAATTCTAATACATACATGCAGACACAGGCATATATTCAATGTACAGGCTACAATGAGGGGATCTCATGCGTGGTAATAACTACAGTACATGTGTATATAGGACTTGCATACTTGGCACAATAAAGTTATTATATTCTACTCAAACCATAGGTTTCATTAATGCCATCCAGACTTGAAGTTGATACAACATTTATGATAGCTGAGGTTCATAGGTTCTGAACTAATATTCATAGCAAAAGTTTAAGGGTCCATACACAGATTGGCTACTTACTGTAGCTAGCTACACATCCATAGGCATACAGTTATTTTTATCCTCCACTACACAATAAGCAAGTAAATAGTTAGCTACATATGTTACTTCAGCTGCATTGCAAGGCAAGCGTACACAATTGTACATTCAATTTGCAGTAAATGCTATTAGCTAGCTAGATTCTTTACATCCACTGTTTCACATGACGACAGCCTGGTTTTCTGGTTTTCTCAGGAGTCCCTAAAACATTAAACAACCCGAATTACAATTTCATACTTATGTCATAACACTAGCTAGCTGGCTAATGTTAGATAGTCAGCTAACTTGCTAAATAGAGATTTTCGTAAATGAAATTTGACAAAAAAATATGTTTGTCTCTACATGAACTAACATATTCCTCTCAATTGTAAATGTTTTGCTTGACTCATTATGACGTTATATTTACTTGCATTTGATTCCACTGTAATGTTTTGTCAGCCATCTTTGCTGAAGAAAGTCACCAGGGAGGGGTGGCTCGCGTCAAATTCATCATTGGAACCACCCGATATGATTCGTCATATGAAAACCTTTAGAACCAAATCCATAATGAGTGCTCTATCTCCCCCTTGTGGAGGTCTGGAGCAATGAAGAGGTTGGATACCTCTAAATCCTGCAGTGTAAGCTCACATCTTTTAAAGGAGCAACCTCTGTATGTTGTTATCTTAGGTCTCTTTATGTAGTGTCTCTCGTCATTGTAAATAAGAATTTGTTCTTAACTGACTTGCCTGGTTAAATAAAGGTTAAATAAAAAAATGTAAAAGTTGTTGCCTGTACATTGAATATATTCACTGATCATGTACTCTACCTTGGCAAATAAAGGTGCGGTTCAGGTATAAATATCTGTGAAGTATTTTCAGTCAGTCCTATCCAACACCAGGAGTAAAAAGAACGCCAGTCTTTGAATGATGCATTACAAGTATACACTTCAACAGTGTTTACCAATCCTGGTCCTAGGACATCAACAGATACACATTGTGTACTCATATACATATGCAATAGACTAGAAACATGATTTAACTAGTTAAAGGCTGATTTGTACTTCATACATACAGAAACAGAATTTAAAAAACAGTACACTACACTTCCTATGCATCATGCAAATACTCTATAATCGGTTCATCTCAATATCAAATTTCCTTCATCTGCATTGATCTGAGGACACGGGATAGCTGTAGTATTTCATCAAATGAGAGATTTCATTTCAACCAGTAGAGAATGTGAAACGTTTTATTGAAAGTGAATTATCCAAGTGTTATAAATGCATAATACATGCATTATAAATATGATAATTGTAATTTATTATAAATACAAGTCAAAATCTGTACTTCAATGCACATCTGGTGTGCATTATAAAAACAGGAAGAAAGAGGTGTGTGAGTGTAAAAGACAGAAAGGGAAAGAGGTAAGACCAGAGGAGCAGGGAACACAGCATATGATTCATGAATTACAGTGCCACCATGATTTTCTCTCAGTTCATCACAATTACATAAGTGTCTGTACCGGTGTCTCCTAACCAGCCTTGATCCCCCAGTTGGCCCGAAGGTTAGTAGACACCACTAGAGATCGCACCTATACTACCATTACTGTACCTCAATTGCGCCTCGCAAACTTAGCATTTCTTTCTCGTGTAACTTGTTAAAGTATTGCCATAGGGGACTTCGCTGCGGTCACTTGTCTTTCGCTGCCATTTTTCCAACTGTTAACGACGATAACGTAGTACTGGAGAGTCGACTCCAAAATAATTGATTCCTCAATTCCTTGCACGTAGACTCCCGGTGTCAACTCCCATTTCTGAGTGTCAAGACTAGAGGTTGACCGATTAATCGGAAAGGCCGATTTCAAGTTTTCATAACAATCAGAAATCGGTAATTTTGGACGCCGATATTGCTATTATTATTATTTATTTATTTTTACACCTTTATTTAATCTTTATCAATGATGGCCTAGGAACGGTGGGTTAACTGCCTTGTTCGACAGATTTTTACCTTGTCAGCTCAGGGAATCAATCTTGCAACCTCACGGTTAACTAGTCCAACTCTCTAACCACCTGCCTCACGAGGAGCCTGCCTGTTACGCGAATGCAGTAAGAAGCCAAGGTAAGTTGCTAGCCAGCATTAAACTTAATCAATCATAATCACTTGTTATAACTACACATGGTTTATGATATTACTAGTTTATCTAGCGTGTCCTGCGTTGCATATAATCGATGCAGTGTGCATTCGCGAAAAAGGACTGTCGTTGCTCCAACGTGTACCTAACAATAAACACCAATGCCTTTCTTAAAATCAATACACAGAAGTATATATTTTTAAACCTGCATATTTAGCTAAAGGAAATCCAGGTTAGCAGGCAATATTAACCAGGTGAAATTGTGTCACTTCTCTTGCGTTCATTGCACGCAGAGTCAGGGTATATGCAACAGTTTGGGCCGCCTTGCTCATTGCGAACTAATTTGCCAGCATTTTACGTAATTATGACATAACATTGAAGGTTGTGCAATGTAAGAGGAATATTTAGACTGATGGATTAAACCCGTTAGATAAAATACGGAACGGTTCCGTATTTCACTGAAAGAATAAACGTCTTGTTTTCGAGACGACGGTTTCCGGATTCGACCATATTAATGACCTAAGGCTCGCATTTCTGTGTGTTATTATGTTATAATTAAGTCTATGACTTGATAGAGCAGTCTAACTGAGCGATGGTAGGCACCAGCAGGCTCATAAGCATTCATTCAAACAGCACTTTCGTGCGCTTTGCCAGCAGCTCTGCTGTTTATGACTTCAAGCCTATCAACTCCCGAGATTAGATTGGTGTAACGATGTGATGTGAAATGGCTAGCTAGTTAGCGGGGTGCGCGCTAATAGCGTTTCAAACGTCACTCGCTCTGAGACTTGGAGTGGTTGTGCACCTTACTCTGCATGGGTAACGCTGCTTTCTGGGTGGCTGTTGTCGTTGTGTTCCTGGTTCGAGCCCAGGGAGGAGCGAGGAGAGGGACGGACGCTATACTGTTACACCGGCAATACTAAAGTGCCTATAAGAACATCCAATAGTCAAAGGTATACGAAATACAAATGGTATAGAGAGAAATAGTCCAATAATTCCTATAATAACTACAACCTAAAACATCTTACCTGGGAATATTGAAGACTCGTGTTGAAAGGAACCACCAGCTTTCATATGTTCTCATGTTCTGAGCAACAAACTTAAATGTTAGCTTTTTTACATGGCACATATTGCACTTTTACTTTCTTCTCCAACACTTTGTTTTTGCATTATTTAAACCAAATTGAACATGTTTCATTATTTATTTGAGGCTAAATGGATTTTATTGATGGATTATGTAAAATTAAAATGTGTTCATTCAGTATTGTTGTAATTGTCATTATTACAAAAACATTTTTTTTTAAATCGGCCGATTAATCGGTATTGGCTTTTTTTGTCCTCCAATAAACGATATCGGTATCGGCGTTGAAAAATCATAATCAGTCGACCTCGAGTCAAGACTCAGTATTTTTGGAATGGAGGAGCATCTTTCTTGGCGAGCAAGCGAGGGTATCCACTAGATAGCCCAACCACAAAGTCAAAATTTGCTATATTGTAAACATGAATGAAAACTAAAATGAGTTTAATGTAAGGTTACAGTTAGTCATAAAGTTAGCCGTGTGGTTAAGGTTAGGATTCAAATTAAATTTTAAGAAGAAAAATGGTAGAAATTTGCAGGATTTATGACTTTGTGGCTGTGGCATTTAGTGACGACCCCTAGCGAGGGACGGAGAGAGAGGGGAGTGGCAAAGTATAGGCAGGTCGGCCACCAGGCAGACAGTCAGAGCTGTGCACTCGGCCTATCTATAGGCAATAAAAAGGCTTGCAATGTCTCGCAACTTCAGTAAAGCAGGGCCTATCAGCGGCAGGTAGCCTAGCGGTTAGAGCATTTGGCCCAATAACCGAAGGGTTGCTAGATCGAATCCCAGAGCTGACAAGGTAAAAATCTGTTGTTCTGCCCCTGAACAAGGCAGTTAACTCACTGTTCCTAGGCCCTCACTGTAATTAAGAATTTGGTCTTAACTGACTTGCCTAGTTAAATAAAATGTAAAAATGAATAGGCTAGGATATTGAAATGAGAGAGATGCAACACGTCGCTCTCACAGAGCATGTGCACGGGTTAGCTTCACGCTGTAGCCAGGGGCCTCATTTATAAATGTTGTGTACACACAAAATATGGCCCAAAACATGCATGCAGCAGTTTTCAAGTAAAAGTTGGCAAAAATATAAACGCAACATGTAAAGTGTTGGTCCCTTTTTTCATGACCTGAAATAAAAAATCCAAGACATTTTCCATAAGCACAAAAAGCTATTTCCTCAAATTTTGTGTACAAATTTGTTTACATCCCTGTATTTCTCATTTGCCAAGATAATCCATCAACCTAGACAGGTGTGGCATATCAATACGATGATTAAACAGCATGATCATTACACAGGTGCACCTTGTACGGGGGATAATAAAAGACCACTCTAAAATGTGCAGTTCTGTCATACAACACAATGCCACAGATGTCTTGAGGGAGTGTGCAATTGGCATGCTGACTGCAGGAATGTCCAACAGAGCTGTTGCCAGAGAATTGAATGTTAATTTCTCTACCATAAGCCATCTCCAAAATTGTTTTATGGGGGGGTGGGGTGTACTTCTGGCTCCCCAGTGGGTTGATCTGGCTCCCAAATGGGTGGGCCTATGTCCTCCCAGGCCCACCCATGGCTGCGCACCTGCCCAGTCATGTGAAATCCATAGATTAGGGCATAATGAATTTATTTCAATTGACATATTTTCTTCTATGAAGAAAATGTTGCATGTTAAGTTTATATTTTTGTCCAGTATATAAAAACTGAACTTGACATGAGAATGGACTTATCATTATCATGGGCTCCCGAGTTGCGCAGCGGTCTAAGGCACTGCATCTCAGTGCTACAGGTTTCACTACAGACACTCCAGATTGGTTCGATTCCAGGCTGTATCACAACCGGCCGTGATTGGGAGTCCCATAGGGTGGCGCACATTGGCCCAGCGTCGTCCGGGTTTGGCCAGTGTAGGCGGTTAATGTAAATAACAATTTGTTCTTAACTGACTTGCCTAGTTAAATAAAAGTAAAACAATCCCGCAAACTTTAGACCACGTGTGCATACAGTTTCTAGGGGTTCATGTTTTCTATTGGTTGATGTATACCAAACATTAGAAAAACCTTTCTAATATTGAGTTGCACCTCCCCCCTCCTCCTTTGTCCCTCAGAACAGCCTCAATTCGTCTGGGCATGGACTCTACAAGGTGTAGAAAGCATTCCACAGGGATGATGGCCCATGTTGACTCCAATGCTTCCCACAGTTGTGTCAAGTTGGCTGGAAGTCCTTTGGGTGGTGGACCATTCTTTATACACACGGGAAACTGTCGAGCTTGAAAAACCCAGCAGCGTTGCAGTTCTTGACACAAACCGGTGCGCCTGGCACCTAGTACCATACCCCGTTCAAAGGCACTTACATTTTCAGTCTTGCCCATTCACCCTCTGAATGGCACACAATCTATGTTTCAATTGTCTCAAGCCTTAAACATCATTTTTTAACCTGTCTCCACCCATTCATCTACACTGATTTAAGTGGATTTAACAAGTGACATCAATAAGGGATCATAGCTTTCACCTGGATTCACCTGGTTAGTCTGTCATGGAAAGAGCACGTGTTCTTAATGTTTTGTATACTCAATTTATGTTTGAGGCTTTACTGAGCCGGACAAATTTCTCTCTTCGAAGAGAGCCCAAGCACTTCCCCAGATCAAGTATGAAGACATTGCGCATCTCTAGTCAGAAAATGCCTTCCACAAAGCTTTTCCTCCTGGCACATTTTCAGGCTGGCGCCCGCATTGCCTTCATTGTTGTTTTCCTTACAAATAATAACTTTGGACATGTGTGCTTTCCTATCAAAGTAAGTGCTTTATTTTCTGTATATCGTCTTGTCGTTTCTACTGGAGCATACCGTATGCATAGAACATAATGTATTTACTGTTTAATTCACATATTTTCAAGTACTGGTGACAAATCATGCCTTCTGATTCTTGCATATATTGTAATGGACACATATGATGTTTGGGAAGGATACCCCCGTTATCTGTCAAGTTTCCATCCAAAACTTTGTCGATGTGATATGATAATGGATCAAAGTATTTTTGTAAAGATAGGAATGTGATTGTAGGAGTCATAAGAAATAACTTCTTATCACATCCTTTGCACAGTAACTAGCCACGCCCCGAGTGAGGTCAGAAGAGCGTGTCAGTGTGATGGAACCGCCCTTTTCGACCAGAGTGTTTAAAAGGATTGGAAGAGAAATGATCAGACCAGAAAGACGTGAGAGCATGGTCAACATGTTTGAAATTCTGAGAAATTAACCTCAATACCAGAAGAAGATAAACTCTCCAGAATAGACCCGAACACTGACAGGCTGCAGCTGTGCATGTAACATGGTTAAAACTCTTGACTATCCACACGAGCAAACAAGTTCTCAACAAAAGACACCACTGGTGACACACTGGTGTTTCTGATCAATTTGATGTGATTTTAATGGACAACAAATGAGCTTTTCTTTCAAAAGCAAGGACATTTCTAAGTGACAATGTAGACATTGTTAATGTTGTAAATGACTATTGTAGCTGGAAACTGCAGATTTTTTTAATGGAATATCTACATAGGCGTACAGAGGCCCATTATCAGCAACCATCACTCCTGTGTTCCAATGGCACGTTGTGTTAGCTAATCCAAGTTAATCATTTTAAAAGGCTAGTTGATCATTAGAAAACCCTTTTGCAATTATGTTAGCACAGCTGAAAACTGTTGTTCTGATTAAAGAAGCAATACAACTGGCCTTCTTCAGACTAGTGGAGAATCTGGCGCATCAGCATTTGTGGGTTTGATTACAGGCTCAAAATAGAATCAAAGATTCTGGCCATCCTTTCTTCTGAAACTCGTCAGTTTATTCTTGTTCTGAGAAATGAAGGATATTCCATGTGAAAAATTGCCAAGAAACTGAAGATCTGGTACAACTCCCGTGTACTACTCCCTTCACAGAACAGCACAAACTGGCCCTAACATAATAGAAAGAGTGGGAGGCCCTGGTGCACAACTGAGCAAGAGGACAAGTACATTAGAGTGTCTAGTTTGAAAAACAGATGCCTCACAAGTCCTCAACTGGCAGCTTCATTAAATAGTACACGCAAAACACCAGCCTCAACATCAACAGTGTAGAGGCGACTCTGGGATGCTGGCAGAGTTCCTCTGTCCAGTTTCTGTGTTCTTTCGCCCATTTTAATATTTTCTTCTTTTTTTATGAGCTGGATAACCTGTCCTTACAATTAGTTTCTTTTCATTTGCGCTTGTTAGCATATTTAGCTAGCAGCCTTTATGGAAAATCACTAGTACTTGTGCTAATATTGTTAGCATTCTGTTAAGCCAATGGGCTTTTTTATGTTTTGAGCGCCCCCTTGTGTACTAAGCCGGAAATACCGGAAATCCCAGGATGAGAGAAGGATGTTATGACTATATGAACATTTGGATACCATTTGGATAATAGCCTAACAATGAGGAAAAATTTGTCGGCTTGAGGATACATTTTGCCACTATTGTTGTAGTGGCAAAATGTAGCCTACACAAATGTAGGCTACATACTTGTAGCCTACATTTGCACTGTCAACTGTGAGACCTTAGTTTCTGCTCTAACATTTTTTTTATTTTTTTAAATTTTACCTTTATTTAACCAGGTAGGCAAGTTGAGAACAAGTTCTCATTTACAATTGCGACCTGGCCAAGATAAAGCAAAGCAGTTCGACAGATACAACGACACAGAGTTACACATGGAGTAAAACAAACATACAGTCAATAATACAGTATAAACAAGTCTATATACAATGTGAGCAAATGAGGTGAGAAGGGAGGTAAAGGCAAAAAAGGCCATGGTGGCAAAGTAAATACAATATAGCAAGTAAAACACTGGAATGGTAGATTTGCAATGGAAGAATGTGCAAAGTAGAAATAAAAATAATGGGGTGCAAAGGAGCAAAATAAATAAATTAATTAAAATTAAATACAGTTGGGAAAGAGGTAGTTGTTTGGGCTAAATTATAGGTGGGCTATGTACAGGTGCAGTAATCTGTGAGCTGCTCTGACAGTTGGTGCTTAAAGCTAGTGAGGGAGATAAGTGTTTCCAGTTTCAGAGATTTTTGTAGTTCGTTCCAGTCATTGGCAGCAGAGAACTGGAAGGAGAGGCGGCCAAAGAAAGAATTGGTTTTGGGGGTGACTAGAGAGATATACCTGCTGGAGTGTGTGCTACAGGTGGGAGATGCTATGGTGACCAGCGAGCTGAGATAAGGGGGACTTTACCTAGCAGGGTCTTGTAGATGACATGGAGCCAGTGGGTTTGGCGACGAGTATGAAGCGAGGGCCAGCCAACGAGAGCGTACAGGTCGCAATGGTGGGTAGTATATGGGGCTTTGGTGACAAAACGGATTGCACTGTGATAGACTGCATCCAATTTGTTGAGTAGGGTATTGGAGGCTATTTTGTAAATGACATCGCCAAAGTCGAGGATTGGTAGGATGGTCAGGTTTACAAGGGTATGTTTGGCAGCATGAGTGAAGGATGCTTTGTTGCGAAATAGGAAGCCAATTCTAGATTTAACTTTGGATTGGAGATGTTTGATATGGGTCTGGAAGGAGAGTTTACAGTCTAACCAGACACCTAAGTATTTGTAGTTGTCCACGTATTCTAAGTCAGAGCTGTCCAGAGTAGTGATGTTGGACAGGCGGGTAGGTGCAGGTAGCGATCAGTTGAAGAGCATGCATTTAGTTTTACTTGTATTTAAGAGCAATTGAGGCCACGGAAGGAGAGTTGTATGGCATTGAAGCTTGCCTGGAGGGTTGTTAACACAGTGTCCAAAGAAGGGCCGGAAGTATACAGAATGGTGTCGTCTGCGTAGAGGTGGATCAGAGACTCACCAGCAGCAAGAGCGACCTCATTGATGTATACAGAGAAGAGAGTCGTCCAAGAATTGAACCCTGTGGCACCCCCATAGAGACTGCCAGAGGTCCGGACAGCAGACCCTCCGATTTGACACACTGAACTCTATCAGAGAAGTAGTTGGTGAACCAGGCGAGGCAATCATTTGAGAAACCAAGGCTGTCGAGTCTGCCGATGAGGATGTGGTGATTGACAGAGTCGAAAGCCTTGGCCAGATCAATGAATACGGCTGCACAGTAATGTTTCTTATCGATGGCGGTTAAGATATCGTTTAGGACCTTGAGCGTGGCTGAGGTGCACCCATGACCAGCTCTGAAACTAGATTGGATAGCAGAGAAGGTATGGTGAGATTCGAAATGGTCGGTAATCTGTTTGTTGACTTGGCTTTCAAAGACCTTAGAAAGGCAGGGTAGGATAGATATAGGTCTGTAGCAGTTTGGGTCAAGAGTGTCCCCCCCTTTGAAGAGGGGGATGACCGCAGCTGCTTTCCAATCTTTGGGAATCTCAGACGACACGAAAGAGAGGTTGAACAGGCTAGTAATAGGGGTGGCAACAATTTCGGCAGATAATTTTAGAAAGAAAGGGTCCAGATTGTCTAGCCTGGCTGATTTGTAGGGGTCCAGATTTTGCAGCTCTTTCAGAACATCAGCTGAATGGATTTGGGAGAAGGAGAAATGGGGAAGGCTTGGGCGAGTTGCTGTTGGGGGTGCAGTGCTGTTGACCGGGGTAGGAGTGGCCAGGTGGAAAGCATGGCCAGCCGTAGAAAAATGCTTATTGAAATTCTCAATTATGGTGGATTTATCAGTGGTGACAGTGTTTCCTATCTTCAGTGCAGTGGGCAGCTGGGAGGAGGTGTTCTTATTCTCCATGGACTTTACAGTGTCCCAGAACTTTTTGAGTTAGTGTTGCAGGAAGCAAATTTCTGCTTGAAAAAGCTAGCCTTGGCTTTTCTAACTGCCTGTGTATAATGGTTTCTAGCTTCCCTGAACAGCTGCATATCACGGGGCTGTTCAATGCTAATGCAGAACGCCATAGGATGTTTTTGTGTTGGTTAAGGGCAGTCAGGTCTGGGGAGAACCAAGGGCTATATCTGTTCCTGGTTCTAAATTTCTTGAATGGGGCATGTTTATTTAAGATGGTTAGGAAGGCATTTAAAAAAAATATCCAGGCATCCTCTACTGACGGGATGAGATCAATATCCTTCCAGGATACCCCGGCCAGGTCGATTAGAAAGGCCTGCTCACAGAAGTGTTTCAGGGAGCGTTTTACAGTGATGAGTGGAGGTCGTTTGACCGCTGACCCATTACAGATGCAGGCAATGAGGCAGTGATTGCTGAGATCTTGGTTGAAGACAGCAGAGGTGTATTTAGAGGGGAAGTTGGTTAGGATGATATCTATGAGGGTGCCCGTGTTTAAGGCTTTGGGGAGGTACCTGGTAGGTTCATTGATAATTTGTGTGAGATTGAGGGCATCAAGTTTAGATTGTAGGATGGCTGGGGTGTTAAGCATGTTCCAGTTTAGGTCGCCTAGCAGCACGAACTCTGAAGATAGATGGGGGGCAATCAGTTCACATATGGTGTCCAGAGCACAGCTGGGGGCAGAGGGTGGTCTATAGCAGGCGGCAACGGTGAGAGACTTGTTTTTAGAGAGGTGGATTTTTAAAAGTAGAAGTTCAAATTGTTTGGGTACAGACCTGGATAGTAGGACAGAACTCTGCAGGCTATCTTTACAGTAGATTGCAACACCGCCCCCTTTGGCAGTTCTATCTTGTCTGAAAATGTTGTAGTTTGAATTAAAATTTCTGAATTTTTGGTGGTCTTCCTAAGCCAGGATTCAGACACAGCTAGAACATCCGGGTTGGCAGAGTGTGCTAAAGCAGTGAATAGAACAAACTTAGGGAGGAGGCTTCTAATGTTAACATGCATGAAACCAAGGCTATTACGGTTAAAGAAGTCGTCAAAAGAGAGCGCCTGGGGAATAGGAGTGGAGCTAGGCACTGCAGGGCCTGGATTCACCTCTACATCGCCAGAGGAACATAGGAGGAGTAGAATAAGGGTACGGCTAAAAGCTATGAGAATTGGTCGTCTAGAACGTCTGGAACATAGAGTAAAAGGAGGTTTCTGGGGGCGGTAAAATAGCATCAAGGTATAATGTACAGACAAAGGTATGGTAGTATGTGAATACAGTGGAGGTAAACCTAGGTATTGAGTGATGAAGAGAGAGATATTGTCTCTAGAAACATCATTGAAACCAGGAGATGTCATTGCATGTGTGGGTGGTGGAACTAATAGGTTGGATAAGGTATAGTAAGCAGGACTAGAGGCTCTACAGTGAAATAAGCCAAAAAACACTAACCAGAACAGCAATGGACAAGACATATTGACATTAAGGAGAGGCATGCTTAGTCGAGTGATCAAAAGGGTCCAGTGAGTGGAGAGGTTGGTTGGGGGTCACGGCGATTTAGACAGCTAGCCAGGCCATCGGTAGCAAGCTAGCATAGGATGGAGGTCTGTTGTTAGCCACCTCTTGCGTTCCGTCAGTAGATTAGTGGGGTTCCGTGTGGTAGAGGGGATTAATCCAAATCACACAACAACAACAAAAATAAAAACAATAGATATAGTTATAGAGGCCCAAGAAGAAAACATAGTAATAATAAAAATAAATAAATTGTCCGATTGTCTATTCAGATAGCAGCCGGTAAGACAGCTAACGGTTAGCAGGCCGCAGATGGGCGTTCAGGTAACGTCGCGACGGAGGAGCCAGCCGGATCTCCTTCGGGTAGATAACGTCGGCAATCCAGTTGTGAAGGCCTGGTGGGGCTCCGCGTAGGCAGTAAAACGGATCCGGATAGGTGACTGCAGCCCAGGAGTGATTGATGGAACTCAGGAGTGATTGACGGAGCTGGCTAGCTCCGGAATAATTGATGTTTGCTCCGGAATCGACGAAGGCCGATAGTCACACGGATAGCAGCTAGCTAGCTGTGACATCCGGGTATGAATGTCCAGAGAGCAGTCGAAATCCAGGGACATGGAGAGAAAAATTGGTCCAATATGTTCCGTTCCGAGCCGCGCTGCGCCGTACAGAACTGGCGATAGATTTTCGAGCTAAAGGATAGCTGATGACCACAAACCGTGGTTAGCTGAATACTAACGATTTGCCAGTAAAGAAGCTAGCTAGCTTCTGATTAGCTTCTGGATTAGCTTCTGGCTAGTTTCAGGCTAGCTTCTTGGAGTTTCTGGCTAGCTTCTTGGAGGATTACAGATTTGAGGTAAATAATACTTTTTTATAAATATAAATTGGTGAGGCGGGTTGCAGGAGAGTGTTTTGAAGATGAGTTGATGGAAAATAAAAATAAAATGTATGTGAAAAAAGTTGTAAATATATATATATACAGGACACGACAAGACGAGGACAAAAGATTTCTGAACTGCTATGCCACCTTGGAGTGAGTACAGTATAGTTGGAATTGTAAGAGTTCTTGCCCTGTCCAATTCTCTGCGATTCTGGATTCCATTAGAATGACAAAGAACAAAACCCTGTCCTCAAACGTTTACACCAAAAGCTGCAAAGTTATGGGCAAAGACAAAAACAGCCACATCTTTTCACAAGTGAGTGGGGTTGCAAAGGGTCGGAAACTTACCGGGAAATTTCCAGAATTTGAAGGAGTTGTTTAATCTAACTGCTTAACTATTTATCTACACATATTTGCACACGTATTTGGAGTTTTCTTAATAATTTGTTTTCTAATCTTTACAGGAAAATGCCAGAGGCACTATGTGATGTGTGGAGACATTTCACTGCCACAAATGTAGACGGAAAATCTGTGTACATTTGCAAATATGGTGCCAAATCATATGTGAAGAATGCAACAAAGATGCAGAATCATCTGGCCAAGTGCATAAAGTTCCCTCAGCGCTCACAACAAGCAACCTCTGACAAAAGTCTCTCTAATTCTATTCGAGGTGAAAATTATGAATCAGACACCTTATCGATAGCAACAGCTCATGGCCCTCCTGGAATCAGAAGTGTTTTTAACTCAATGGAGGAACGTAGTCAGAGAAATGCTGATGAAGGTCTTGCTCGAGCTGTGTATGCAACTGGTTCACCTCTGATGCTCACAGGCAATGTGTATTGGAAGATATTGCTGAATGTTCTTCCCCCAGCATACACCCCTCCAACCGAGTTCAAGTGAAGGTCAAGCAGAGAAAGAGAGAAAGCAATGACATTGGATCACAGAAGGTATTTGCACTGGTGACAGACAGTGCTGTGAGCATGAAGGCTGCTTGGTCCAAATTGGAGGAGTCCTTCCCTCACATCACACCCATAGGCTGTGCTGCTCATGCATTGAATCTGCTCCTCAAGGACAGCATGACACTGAAAACAATGGATACACTCTACAAGAGAGCCAAGGAAATGGTTAGGTATGTGAAGGGTTATCAAGTTATATCAGCAATCTACCTCACCAAGCAAAGTGAGAAGAAAAACAGCACCACATTGAAGCTGCCCAGCAACAAACGTTGGGGTGGTGTTGTCAACATTTTTGACAGTCTCCTGAAGGGGAAGGAGTCTCTCCAAGAAATGGCCATATCACAGTATGCTGATATGGACAGCCCCATCAAGAGGATCCTGTAATGCCCGGGGTGTTGTGGAGGAAGCAGTCAGACGCAGGAGACAGAGAGTTCAGAGTAGCGCTACTTCTTTAATCACCAACCAGGTAAAAACAAACGGCACTCAAAATAAATGCCCCAACAACACAGAGGAACTAAACAGTCCCAAAAAACAACTCACGTACACGAACAACCGTGACTTACAGGCGTATATAATGAGTACACATAAAACAATCCCGCACACCCAGCAGGTGGGCCGGCTGGCTAATAAAGCCCAACTAATAAACCTAATTATAACAACAGGTGTAACTAATAAACAGACAAGGATTCTCCCTGAAATTTGTCCATTACCCCCTTGGCGGCCATATCATTCAGCTCCATGGGACCATATTGGTCAGAAGTCGCATGGCCGTATCTCCATAAAAAAAAGTAGCCTACATGCAGCCCAATGATGGAAAACACAATCAAATTGCCAAAATCTGACATATACTGTATGTATCCTTCAAAATGTTAGTAGTAAAGTGTGAAAAATCGACCCAGATTCTTGAATATGCTTTCTTTCTCATTTTCAGTATTTTACTTTTAGACACAACACTGTCATATTGGTGTTCTATTAACTCTACTGATTGCAATGATATGATATTCTGTATCATGGACATCACCAGAACCTGGCTTTCAGGGATTTAGCCCAGAATGATTTTGGCAGTGTTGTAGTACGAGACCACATATTGAGTGTCCGGTGGTGATTTTAGCATGTAAATATTCGGGGATGCATGCCAGCAAAGCAACTACACAACACTAAACAATACATTAATTGCACTATAACGGGTGACAAACGGTGCCCACAAAATGTTAAGGTCTACATAAAGCTGTCCCGAGCTTTCTTTTCAGCACCATGGACTGAAATCTTAGCCAGGTGTAGCAGTGATATCAGAGGAGCATTGTCTGGCAGCGAAAAAGTTAATTCAGCCTCATTTACTGCCTTTAAAAAAAACATAGCTGATATGGCTGACTTGCTTAAACAAATGTGGTTTCTACTGATAATTGAGATGTACAAACTATGGCAACGATGAGCGGATGAGGCAATCTGTAATTTTGATGAAGACATTAATGAGCGAGCTAAGACGGATGTAGTTAACTTCTTGTTCAGCACTTTTTAAATGTACAGCGACAGAATTCAGAACACGGGTTGTTCTAAAAGTATTCTCCCTGTACACTAAGTCAGAACCATAGGATAAATATAGGGGCCATATAAGCAGACAATGAAAGCTCTGACAATATTTGATCATGACATTTCTTTAAAACAGTCTATAGGCTACATGTGCACCACCAATTCAGAACAGTAGGCTAAGTTATGAGAGGAAAGAGACCAAATTATTAGGGTGAGGCACACGGGCAATAGTGGCGTGCGAAAATATTCACCCCCTTGGCATTTTTCCTATTTTGTTGCCTTACAACCTGGAATTAAAGTTTGTATCATTTGATTTACACTACATGCCTACCACTTTGAAGATGCAAAATATGTTTTATTGTGGAACAAACAAGAAATAGGACAAAAACACTAAAAACTTGAGCATGCATAAATATTCACCCCCCAAGTCAATACTTTGTAGAGCCACCTTTTGCAGCAATTACAACTGCAAGTCTCTTGAGGTATGTCTCTATAAGCTTGGCACTTCTAGCCCCTGGGATTTTTGCCCATTCTTCATGGAAAAACTGCTCCAGCTCCTTCAAGTTGGATGGGTTCCGCTGGTGTACAGCAATCTTTAAGTCATAACACATATTCTCAATTGGATTGAGGTATGGGTTTTGACTAGGCCATTCCAAGACATTTAAATGTTTCCCCTTAAACCACTCGAGTGTTGCTTTAGCAGTATGCTTATGGTAATTGTCCTGCTGGAAGGTGAACCTCCGTCCCAGTCTCATATCTCTGAAAGACTGAAACAGGTTTCCCTCAAGAATTTCTCTGTATTTAGCGCCATCCATCATTTCTTAAATTGTGACCAGTTTCACAGTCCCTGTAAATAAAAAACATCCCCACAGCATGATGCTGCCACCACCATTCAACCACCATGGATGTTGTTCTCGGGTAATGAGAGGTGTTGGGTTTGCGCCAGACATAGCGTTTTCCTTGATTGCCAAAAAAGCGAAATTATAGTTTAATCTGACCAGAGTACCTTCTTCCATATGTTTGGGGAGTCTGCCACATGTCTTTTGGCGAACACCAAACGTGTTTGCTTATTTATTCTTTAATTAAGCAATGGCTTTTTTTCTGGCCACTCGTCCGTAAAGCCCAGCTCTGTGGAGTGTACTGCTTAAAGTGGTCCAATCTCCGCTGTGGAACTTTGAAGCTCCTTCAGGGTTATATTTGGTCTCTTTGTTGCCTCTCTGATTAATGCCCTCCTTTCCTGGTCCGTGAGTTTTGGTGGGCGGCCCTCTCTTAGCAGGTTTGTTGTGGTGGTATATTCTTTCCATTTTTTACATAATGGATTTAATGGTGCTCCGTGGGATGCTCAAAATTTCAGATATTATTTTATAACCCAACCCTGATCTGTACTTCTCCACAGCTTTGTCCCTGACCTGTTTGGAGAGCTCCTTGGTCTTGAGGGTGCCGCTTGCTTGGTGGTGCCCCTTGCTTTGTAGACTCTGGGGCCTTTCAGAACAGGTGTATATATACTGAGATCATGTGACAGATCATGTGACACTTAGATTGCACACAGGTGGACTTTATTTAACTAATGTGACTTCTGAAGGTAATTGGTTGCACCAGATCGGGTTCTTGGTCACTCCCTGACCAAGGCACTTCGCCCCCGATTTCTCAGTTTGGTTGGATGGCCAGCTCTAGGTGATTCCAAACTTCTTCCATTTAAGAATGATGAAGAATGATGGAGGCCACTGTGTTTTGAGGGACCTTCAATGCTGCAGAAATGTTGTGGTACCCTTCCCCAGATCTGTGCCTTGACACAATCCTGTCTCTACACACAATTCCTTTGGCATCATGGCTTGGTTTTTGCTCTGACTTGCACTGTCTTTATTATTATTATTATTATTTTAACGTTATTTAACTAGGCAAATCGGTTAAGAACAAATTGTTATTTACAATGACTGCCTACGAAAAGGCAAAGGGCCTCCTGCGGGGACGGGGGCTGGGATTAAAAATACAAAATTAAATAAAAATATATTACAAAACACACATCACGACAAGAGACACAACACTACATAAAGAGAGACATAGACAACATGACAACAAACATGGCAGCAACACATGAAAACACAACATGGTAGCAACACAATATGGCAGCAAAACAACATGGTAGCAGGCCAAAGCATGGCGCAAAACATTATTGGGCAAAGACAAAAAAGGGCAAGAAGGTAGAGACAACAATACATCACGCAAAGCAGCCACAACTGTCAGTAAGAGTGTCCATGATTGAGCATTTGAATGAAGAAATGGAGATAAAACTGTCCCGTTTGAGTGGTTTTGCAGCTCGTTCCAGTTGCTAGCTGCAGCGAACTGAAAAGATGAGCGACCCAGAGATGTGTATGCTTTGGGGACCTTTAACAGAATGTGACTGGCAGAACGGGTGTTGTATGTGGAGGATGAGGGCTACAGTAGGTATCTCAGATAGGGGGAGTGAGGCCTAAGAGGGTTTTATAAATAAGCATCAACTGGGGGTATACAGAGATCACCTGTTTACAGAGTAGTATAGAGTGCAGTGATGTGTCCTATAAGGTGCATTGGTGGAAAATCAGATGGCCGAATGGTAAAGAACATCTAGCCCCTCGAGAGCACCCTTACCTGCCGATCTATAAATTATGTCTCCTTAGTCTAGCATGGGTAGGAAGGTCATCTGAATCAGGATTAGTTTGGCAGCTGGGGTGAAAGAGGAGCAATTACGATCAAGGAAACCAAGTCTAGATGTAACCCTAGCCTGCAGCTTTATATGTGCTGAGAGAAGGAAAATACACCATCTAGCCTCCTGAGGAATTAAATGAGGTGACTAACTCAAGCTCTAAACCCTCAGAGATAGTAATCACACCGGGGGGAGAGGGGCATTCAGAGAAAGCTTGTTGGACACTAAGAAAGCTTTGTTGGAGACGTTTAACACAAAATCCGGGGAGGGGCCAGCTAAGTATGAGACTGTAACATCTGCATATAAATGGATGAGAGAGCTTCCTACTGCTCGAGCTATGTTTATGTAATTTGAGAAGAGTGTGGGGCCTAGGATCGAGCCTTGGGGAACTCCCTTGGTGACAGGCAGTGTCTGAGACAGCAGATGTTCTGACTTAATACACTGCACTCTTTGAGAGAGGTAGTTAGCAAACCAGGCCAAAGACCCCTTAGAGACACCAATAATCCTTAGCCGGCCAACAAGAAGTCTACCATATCAAAAGCTTTGGCCAAGTCAATAAAAATAGCAGCACAACATTGCTTAGAATCAAGGGCAATGGTGACATCATTTCGGACCTTTTAAGTTTGCAGTGACACATCCATAACCTGAGCGGAAACCAGATTGCGTACCTGAGAGAATACTATAAAAGTCAAGAATGCCAGTCAGTTCATTTATTGACAAGTTTTTCCAACACTTGATAAACAGGGCAAAATAGAAATAGGCCTATAACAGTTAGGATCATCTTGATCTCCACCTTTAAAGAAAGGATCCCACCGTAGCTGCCTTCCAAGCAATGGGAACCTCCCCAGAGAGGAGAGACAGGTTAAAAAGGTCAGAGATAACATTGGCGATGAAAGGGGCAGGTCTAAACCATATGACCCAGATGTCGTTTTGGGGTCAAGTTTAAGGAGCTCCTTTAGCACCTCGGACTCAGTGACCACCTGCAGGGAGAACCTATGTAGTGGGGCAGGGGAAAAAGAGAGAGGAGCATCGGGAATAGTTGCATTACACGGAACCCAAACCGGCTGCGCGAGTGCGCCATCGTACATACATTTATTTTGTCCCCCTACACATTTATGGCAATTTAGCTAGTTAGCTTGCACTTGCTAGCTAATTTGTCCTATTTAGCTAGCTTGCTGTCGCTAGCTAATTAGTCCTGGGTTATAAACACTGAGTTGTTATTTTACCTGAAATGCACAAGGTCCTCTACTCCGACAATTAATCCACACATAAAACGGTCAACCGAATAGTTTCTAGTCATCTCTCATCCTCCCAGGCTTTTTCATCTTTGAACTTATATGGTGATTGGCATCTAAACTTTCATAGTATTACTACACCGATCGGCAAAACAGTTCGTCTTTCAATCACCCACGTGGGTATAACCAATGAGGAGATGGCACGTGGGTACCTGCTTCTATAAACCAATGAGGAGATCGGAGAGGCAGGACTTGCAGCGTGATCTGCATCAGAAATAGGACTGAGTTCTATTTTAGCCCTTGGCAACGCAGACGCTTGTTGACGCGCGCGAGCAGTGTGGTCAGCCTATTAGAAGGGGTGTTCACACTGTTCTGTCGTACTGAATACACCCCAGGGTTGTGCCTTTTATTCCATTAGTTGGCCACAAAAATCGAAATATATTAAGTTTGATGACTAGAATAATTTAAAATGACAATGGTGTACTACTGTATAATGCACTATCCAGGGTTGGGTAGGTTACTTTCTAAATGTAATCTGCTAAAGTTACTCGATACCTGTCCAAAATTGTAATCAGTAACGTAACTTTGGGATTACAACCTCAGTAACGTTATCTGATTACTTTCCATTACTTTTGGATGACTTTCCCCTTGAGGCATTAGAAGACTACAAAAAGGATCCATGAAACGCTTGTATCATCATAGTGGTCTCTGACTTGTAGTCAGACTTGCTCAGGTGCAACGAACTTAAACTTGTACCTTTTTTCAATGCTGCATTGAATGTAGTTGAGAAAACAGAGTGGTGTCATTTTTTTTCTTCTCCTTTCTGAATTTAAAAGTAATCCAAGAAGTAATCTAGTTTGTAAAATAATCTAATCTGATTACAATTCGTTTTTTTGTGATGGTTTGCATGTAATTGATTAAATGTAATCCGTTACTGTTACGCCCCAGTCATGGCAGCAGTACTCTTATTGTGAAGGATTACAAATATATATTTGACTCGGAAGTGACGACAGGTGCCGCTGGCTTCACCTGAGTGAAAATAATTTAGGCAACACTATTGCGTGTCAAACGAGTTAGCTAGGTACATGGTGGTGAAATAATGTGTGTAACACTGGCAGATAATATTATCTAGACAAATTACAATCAGAACACCGTTAGCGAAGACGGTGGTTGCTAGATAGCAGGAGAACCGATCCAGAGCAAGTACCCTGTACTTGGCTCGCGTTAACGCAACAGCGCTGTGTGTAGGACTAGCTTTAGCTTGCTAGCTACTATTTCTGATGGCGAAAAACACTCTTTCGTCGCGATTCAGGAAACTCGACATAGATGAATTTGATGAGAACAAATTCATTGATGACCACGATGAGGCTGTCGATAATCAGGGACCGGACGGCACGGAGATAGAAAACCTCATCAGGATATATCCTTTACGTTCATGCCCCCGTGTTCGTTAGCTAAAATGTGCTAGCTAGCTTGCTAACAGCCGATGTGATTTGATAATGGATTTTGTTTTCAACTCAACTCAAATCAAAATGCTCATTTAATTTCTGCTCGTGTTGACATGTATCTTGCTAGGTAGTTAGCTGATGTTATGCAACTATGTCGGTTTAGGTTGCTAGTTAGCCAATGCCTGGAGGATATCCCTGGCTGAACTATCCTAGCGACCAGGGCGCCCTCCAGAGCTATCGGAACCCGAGACTCTAGCTACTCGTTAGCTAGGTAACTTAGTTATGTCTAAACATAGTTGTCTATAGCTAGCATGCAAAGCACCAGCAGCTGCTGCACTGTTGATGAGGGTATCACTATGCCGTTTGATTTGGGTGAGACAGGAGTTGTAGGGTGTCAGGAGGTTCTTCATGGCCCTCTTATGAGGGATGTTTATTTCGAGTGAGCCACATTCAGGGCAATGACACCAGTAGAGGATTTGCTTGAGGCTATTGTTAGCTATTGTGCCTCAACGTGAGGCACAATAGCTATCTCTGCGTTTCATTCTCAGTGTGTCATCTTTCTCCATTTGAGGAGGTACCACTCTGGTCAGGTGAGCTGGAACCAGCTGTGTATGATCATACACCTCTGTGAGCTCTTGAAATGGATCTCACATTAGATAGTGGCAATGGCATCAACACCCTCTGTGATGTCGGTCTGCTTCTCACTAGCCGGCTACCACCTGGCTACTCAACCCTGCACCTTTAGGGCAGCAGCCTCTATATACATGGAATCACTGGCCACTGTTTACATACTGCTTTACTCATCTCATATGTATATGTATATACTGTACTCTATTCTACTGTATTTTAGTCAATGCCACTGACATTGCTCGTCCCAATATAAAAAATAAAAAAAAACACCTTTTAGATTTGTGAATTGTTAGATACTACTGCACTGTTGGAGCTAGGAACACAACCACTTAGCTACTGCTAAATCTACTAAATATGTGTTTGACTAATACAATATGATTTGGTGAAAAGAATCCCTGAGCATCGTAGCACCATTAGCTGCAAAAACTTGACGTACCCAGTTGCAGCCCACTTTTTGGAAGCAAACCACTCCATTTTGTTCCCTCGGTATATCGTCATTGAACACATAACCTTCCCTAGGAGAGGGGGTGACCTTGACAATTTATTAAAATGAGATGCCACCTGGATCTTTCATTTAAAGACCCTTGCTCCCTTTAGTCTCAATGTAGACTTTTGATCTGAAGCCATTCTTCTTATTATATTTTTGCTATCCATTGTAAATGTTTGTTTCTATGATTATATGGCGGGATGTTTGCTTTTTTTTTCATTTCTGTAGATCAACCAATGAAATCAAGCCACACCCGGCTATGATTGTAGGCACCTGTGTGTCTTAAATGTATATCAATTAGTGACCAGCATTAGGTTGTCATTATACCCTGATGAAGACTGCTTGTCTGTCAAAACATTGGTTCTGAAATGATTGCATCTGAGCGCCTAGTGAGGCTCTCCTTTTCTTACTCCGTTAGCCAGCACCTCGCCTAAACAGGTGTGTGTTTCTTTTGCCTCTGGTGGCGGGGGGGAAAATGTGGAGAAGTACAATGTTCCTGCCCTTCAAACCTATTTAGGATATGGCAATAGACGGTGTTGAGTTCCTTAACCGACTAATGCACAGGAGACACGATGACAGCTTTTCACCTTGCTCTGCGCAACCCTCCTCTCAACACTAAGAATCCAGCAGTAAAGGTGAGGGGCCAAGACTTTCATCTGACATTCATGTAACTTTGTGGGAAGGTACACGATATATACAAAAGTATGTGGACATCCCTTCAAATGAGTTTATTTGGCTATTTCAGCCACACCCGTTGCTGACAGGTATGAAATGAAGCCCACAGCCATGCAATCGACCGTAAAAACATTGGAAAAGCATTACTAAAGAGCTCAATAACTTTCAATGTGGCACCGTCGTAGGATGCCACCATTCCAACAAGTCAGTTCGTCAAACTTCTGCCCTGTTAGAGCTGCCCCGGTCAACTGTAAGTGCTGTTATTGTGGAAACGTCTAGGAGCGACAACGGCTCAGCCGCGAAGTGGTAGGCCACACAAGCTCACAGAACGGAACTGCTGAGCGCTATAGTGCGTAAAAATCATCTGACCTCCATTTCAACACTCACTACAGAGTTCCAAACGCAAATCAAATTTTATTAGTCACATGCGCCAAAAAGAACTGGTATGATCAATGACATGTTTACTTACGAGCCCCCCAACCAACAATGCAGTTTCAATAAATACGGACAAGAGAAAAGTAACAAGTAATTAAAGAGCAGCAGTAAAACAACAATAGCGAGACTATTTACAGGGGGGTACCGGTACAGAGTCAATGTGCGGGGGCACCGGTTAGTTGAGGTAGTATGTACATGTAGGTAGAGTTATTGAAGTGACTATGCATAGTTGACAACAAGAGTAGCAGTGGTGTAAAGAGGGGTGGTGGTGGGGGGGCATATAGTCTGGGTAGCCATTTGATTAGATGTTCAGGAGTCTTATGGCTTGGGGATAGAAGCTGTTTAGAAGCCTCTTAGACCTAGACTTGGTGCTCCGGTAGCAGAGAGAACAGTCTATGATTAGGGTGGCTGGTGTCTTTGACCATTTTTAGGGCCTTCCTCTGACACAGCCTGGTATAGAGGTCCTGGATGGTAGGAAGCTTGGCCCCAGTGATGTACTGGGCCATTCGCACAACCCTCTGTAGTGCCTTGCGGTGGGAGGTCGCGCAGTTGCCATACCAGGCAGTGATGCTCTCGATGGTGCTTCTGGAAGCAACGATGAATCGCGCTCACCATCTGGCAGTCTGAAGGACAAATCTGGGTTTGGTGGATGCCAGGAGAACGCTATCTGCCCAAATGCATAGTGCCAACTGTAAAGTTTGGTGGAGGAGGAATAATGGTCTGGGGCTGTTTACCATGGTTTGGCCTTGGCCCCTTGGTTACAGTGAAGGCTAATCTTAACATTACAGCATACAATGACATTCTAGACAATTCTGTGCTTCCAACTTTGAGGAAACAGTTTGGGTAAGGTCCTTTCCTGTTTCATCATAATGCCCCAGTGCACAAGCGTAGGTCCATACAGAAATGGTTTGTTGAGTTTGGTGTGGAAGAACTTGACTGGCCTGCACAGAACCCTGACCTCAACCCCATTGAACACCTTTGGGATGGTAACTGCGAGCCCAATCACATTAATGCTCGTGGCTGAATGGAAGCAAGTCCCTGCAGCAATGTTCCAACATCTCGTGGAGAGCCTTCCCAGAAGAGTGGAGGCTGTTCGGGCAGCAAAGGGGGGGGTGCAGCTCCATATTAATGCCCATGAGTTTGGAATGAGATGTTTGACGAGCAGGTGTCTACATAGTTTAGGTCATGAAGTGTGCTTGGAGTCTATATTAACATTGGTTTAGAATGCTAGCTCATTGCAGGAGAGGCTTAGCAAGCATCCCAAACACTTCTGTAAACATATTTTCTTGCTGTCTTGTTCTGTCTTTCAGGAAAGGGCTCTGGCAATAGTGCTGAGAGTGTTGACATCATTTAAGTCAAGTGATATTGAGCCAGCCGTCAAGTCTCTTGACAGAAGCGGGGTGGACCTGCTTATGAAGTACATATATAGAGGCTTCGAGAAGCCCTCCGACAATAGCAGTGCCATTCTCCTACAGTGGCACGAAAAGGTGTGAAATCTATATCTGAACTTGTGCAATCTTTAAACTCTAGTCCATCTAATGTTCATGGAAATATGATGCACAGGAGGCTACTGAGGGGAGTTTGGCTCATAATGGTATCAAACCCAAAACCATGTTCAACCATTACTATGAGCCCGTCCTCCCCAATTAAGGTGCCACCTGTGTTTTATCATTTGTTTCTTCCCCTCTTTCTTCACCCAGGCTTTCGCAGTTGGGGGCTTAGGGTCAATCGTACGAGTTCTGACGGCCCGAAAGACCGTTTGAAGGGAGGGGCCTTATCACGTGGAGTGTCTCGGATGACCACTGGCAAGAGGAGTGACTGCCTTCTGTGGAAGGGAAAGTAGATTATCACAATTTCTTACTGAAAAAACCCTTACACTACATAAGTTAAAGACAAAACACAAAGGGAACATTTATTTTTAGTTTGAAAATGTATGGGATAGCTGTAATTTAGGAAAGGATATGTGTTGATGTATAGGATTATCATTTTTACCCAATCACGAGTTATTTGCTCCTTCTTTATTGCATTTCTGTTCTAATACCATTGAGAAGCATCAGCATGTTTCTTTGAGGGTGGGGAAGGAAGCAGAAGAGACATGGCCGGTCAGAGGAAGGGTGTACATTAAGTGGTACTGTACCATTATACCTGTGTGTGTGCGTGTGACATTCAGTGTGCTTGCGAGTGTATGTCTGATGTTAGTGTAGTATTTCATTTTTTTCTCATTGTCATTTTTGTACAGACAGAAGTACATTTTAATATAAAGAGATTGAGATTCAATGAATTGGTATGCAGGGTGGGGTATATTGAACAATGGGGGATTTTGTTGTGAAGTGCCTGCTGCAATAAAACTGGAAACAAGTGTCCTTGTCATTTGCCCTCTCTATGGGAGCCAAATTTCGTTGTTTTGACCAATCACAATCGGATATTTTCAGAACTGATTAGTGGGGAAAAAACAGTTGGGCTGGCTGTAAAGCGCCGTGTTGTATATTTAGAATAGTGGTAGTGAATTTGGCTGTGGAACCTGTATTCCTGTTCAGATTGAACACAAACATGGCATGTGTGACGAACTGCTCTTTCCACACTAGGGGCTAATATTCTTGTGAATCTACAAACTTTAGTTCCAGAGCAAAATCAGTCATCCAAAGAGTATAAATTATTTTTAGTTTGCATATTCTACGAGCAAGCACGAAGCAGAGTATTTTCAGTAACCCAGGCTGCCCTATGCACTTGTGGAGAGCTGTGAGGATTACAATATGGTGAAAATTCAATTTAGTCTACGGGAGGGCGAAGTGGAGCTAGATGATAACAAGTGCATAGGGGTCAATTTGGTATTGGGTGTTTGCGTGACAATAGCCCTTAAGTGCAAAATCATGTATATTTGTGAACTGTTAATTTCAGGGTAGGACATCAGGAGGCTAATTTGGTGTAAAAGGTTAAATTTGATTAAATGTGTGAAGTTGTGTTAGCGGCAGTAAACAAATGAATGAAAGCTGCCTCCTATGCTTAACCAGAAACATCAAGCTCCAAATGACATCTCACAGCCACCCAGGGGGGGCTAATTTTAAAAGATACATAGACATAACTACCATTGACACATCAACAACATGTCTACATAAACCCCTTCGAGAAATATATCAGCTAAACTGAATTATGCTGTCAGCAACAACTGGAGGACTTTTATATTTAGTTTTTCTTGAGAGCAAGAAGACACTGGTATAAATCATCTCTGTGCCCATCGTTGACTAGTGGCATATAATAAATTCTATGGAACAAGATGTGGTTTACCATGTAGCTGTTTAGCACGAAATATCATGCTAAGTGGGGGACATTGTCTTAGGGCTCCACTCAAGCCGTATTGCGTAGGTTCAGCGCTACAGCCTGATTTAAAAGCAATCTACGTTAGCGGAGAGCGCATTCACGGTAAACACTGCATACAGTATGTCGGCTCAATCAAAAATGACCTGTACGTTGCTATTGTGCAATCTAACACTTCAGTGATACGGATCAAATAGAGTTCTCACATTGGTTTTGGTTAGAAAACTATCCCTTTAACCTTTACACTCCCGGGTTCTGGAGCACATCGCAAATTAAAATCAGTTAACATTTCCGTGGTGTTTGTAAATTAATTCATTATCCAAAACAATATTTCAGTCCAAAAGTATCTTACCTGCCTACTGTATTGTTGATTTTATGTATTAAATAAAATGTTTCATTGCTGCTTTGGGACATGTCTCATTTTTAGAAGAGAGTAGTCAAAGCAATAACATTTATTTAATAATCTGTCGGAAGATTATTAAATAAAGACAATACATTTCACACAAACGAAACAAAAGTCAAACTTTACATTTTCTTAAGGATTGGCCCCCTTTTTTCAATTTTCACCTAAAATGACATACCCAAATCTAACTGCCTCTTGCAAGGATATGCATATTCTTGGTACCATTTGAAAGGAAACACTTAGAAGTTTGTGGAAATGTAAAAGGAATGTAGGAGGATACAACACAATAGATCTGGTGAAAGATAATAACAACAAAAAAACTGTTATTTAGTATTTTTGGTACAATCATCTTTGAAATGCAAGAGAAAGGCCATCATGTATTATTCCAGACCAGGTGCAATTTAGATTTTGGCCACTAGATCACAGCAGTGCATGTGCAACGTTTTAGACTGATCCAATGAACCATTTTATTTCTGTTCAAAATGTATCAAGACTGCCCAAATGTGCCTACTTGTTTATTAATAACTTTTCATGTTCAAAACTGTGCACTCCTCAGACAATAGTATTATTTCACTGTAATAGCTACTGTAAATTGGACAGTGCAAGTTAGATTAACAAGAATTTAAGCTTTCTGCCAATTTCAGATATGTCTATGTCCTGGGAAATGTTGTTGTTACTTACAACCTCATGCTAATTGCATTAGCCTACATTAGCTCAACTGTCCCGCAGGGGATCCACCAATCCTGAAGAAGTTTTAAAGAGCATTCAAAAAACCTTGCATGTTTTGGTTTTTTAGTCACATCACTAATTATTCCTTCATACTTAATGACATCAAATAGAATTGGCAACAAGGACAGAACCATTTAAAAGGATAAATACAGAATGTCAAACAATGTTTTAACAAGCATCCCTTGGATTTTTCCACATTTTGTAACGTTACAGACTTATTTTAAAATGTATTAAATCTTTTTTCCCCCTCAATCTATGCACAATACCCTATAATGACAAAGCAAAAACAGGTTTCTGTACATTTTTGCAAATATATATAAAAAAAGAAGGAAATATCACATTTCCATAAGTATTCAGACCCTTTGCTCAGTACTTTGTTGAAGCACCTTTGGCTGAGACTCAGCCTCGAGTCTTCTTGGGTATAACGCTACAAACTTGGCACACCTGTATTTGGGGAGTTTCTCACATTCTTCTCTGCAAATCCTCTCAAGCTCTGTCAGGTTGGATTGGGAGTGTCGCTGCACAGCTATTCTCAGGTCTCTCCAGAGATGTTCGATCGGGTTCAAGTCCGGGCTCTGGCTGGGCCACTCAAGGAAATTCAGAGACTTGTCCCAAAGCCACTCCTGCATTGTCTTGGCTGTGTGCTTAGGGTCGTTGTCCTGTTGGAAGGTGAACCGTCACCCCAGTCTGAGGTCCTGAGCGCTCTGGAGCAGGTTGTCATCAAGGATCTCTCTGTACTTTGCTCTGTTCATCTTTGCCTCGATCCTGATGAGTCTCCCAATCCCTGCCGCTGAAAAACATCCCCACAGCATGATACTGTCACCACCATGCTTCACCATAGGGATGGTGCCAGGTTTCCTCCAGATGTGAAGCTTGGCATTCATGCAAAATAGTTTAATCTTGGTTTCCTCAGACCAGATAATCTTGTTTGTCATGGTCTGAGCGTCCTTTAAGTGCCTCTTGGCAAACTAAGTAGGATGTCATGTGCCTTTTACTGAGGAGTGTCTTCCATCTGGCCACTCTACCATAAAGGCCTCATTGATGGAGTGCTGCAGAGATTGTTGTCCTTCTGGAAAGTTCTCCCATGGTCACAGAGGAACTCTAGAGCACTGTCAGAGTGACCATCGGGTTCTTGGTCACCTCCCTGACCAATGCCCTTCTCCCCTGATTGCTCAGTTTGGCCGGGCAGCACGCTCTAGGAAGAGTCTTGGTGGTTACAAACTTCTCCCATTTAAGAATGATGGAGGCCACTGTATTCTTAGGGACCTTCAATGCTGCAGAAATTTTTTGGTACCCATCCCCCAGATCTGTGCCTCGACACAATCCTGTCTCGGAGCTCTACGGACAATTAATTCGACCTCATGTCTTGGTTTTTGCTCTGACATGCACTGTCAACTATGGGAACTTATATAGACTGGTGTGTGCCTTTCGAAATCATGTCCAATAAATGTTATTTACCACAAGTGGACTACAATCAAGTTGTAGAAACATCAAGGATGACCAATGGAAACAGGATGCACCTGAGCTCAATTTCGAGTCTCATAGCAAAGGGTCTGAATACTTATGTAAATAAGGTATTTCTTAATTTTAACACATTAAGCAAACATTTCTAAAAACCTGTTTTCACTTTCTCATTATGGGGTATTGTTTGTAGATTGATAAGAATAGAAAACAGAAAAAAATGTTGAATAAGGCTGTAATGTACATTTTTTTTGAAAAAGTCTAGGGGTTTGAATGCTTTCCAAATGCACTGTATATCACTTTGAAATCGTTCCCTCCCACAACAGTAGGAACTAATAGAAAGAACACTTAAAGTAACACTAGATTAACATATTAATTCAGGTTAATTCTGTATTTTTATTCCATATAAATTGTTACTTGTTCAGCACATTGCAGATAGAAATGTATTGCACAGAACTGACATGACGCTTTCAAATAATCATAAACTTATAGAACGGACATTCCTTTTGGCTTCTCAATGTTCCACCTTATTAGGGTTTCAACTACATGCCAACAGGGGAAAGAGGACAGTCACATCACACGATCTACAAGTTTACCGGTATTATAACATAAATGGTGTCTAGGGCTTCATCATTATCCATAAATATCATATGTAATTTACATGTACTATCATCACTAGTAAGACCTATTTTGGGATGGAGATGCACGGTGAAGGGGTTGCTTCACTTTGCACATGATGCTTTTTTGTTCCTCTCTTACTCCTCGTTCCTAACTACAATGCAGAATTACACACTACATGGAGGAGAGGAAAGTCACCACAAGATTAAAACAGGGTGGAAACAAAGGCCGTAAGACGAAGCAGTTTGTCCGGAAATGGTTATACTGCATACAATTCACAGTGTTATGAGATGACACAGTCACAATGCATCAACTCTAATCCTCTTTGCATCAGTTTTAGTTAAGTAGGGATGTTTAGAATTTATTTTTCCATGAGGATTTCGTCATGTTTGTAAATTCATGATTCAGGCCTAGTCCAAGAAGACATGGGTAATATTCTCAACTGGACAGTAATTCTTCATGGTCTTCCCTTAGCAGCTTATCAGTCACCTTGTTTTGGCAGTGATATTATGGGAATTTGATTGTGATGACGCGGTCCATGATTGTTTTGGCAGTGATATTATGGTAATTTGATTGTGATGACGCGGTCCATGATGTGCTTGTCAGTCACCTTGTTTTGGCAGTGATATTATGGGAATTTGATTGTGATGACGCGGTCCATGATTGTTTTGGCAGTGATATTATGGGAATTTGATTGTGATGACGCGGTCCATGATTGTTTTGGCAGTGATATTATGGGAATTTGATTGTGATGACGCGGTCCATGATTGTTTTGGCAGTGATATTATGGGAATTTGATTGTGATGACGCGGTCCATGATGTGCTTGAGGAAGAAAAAGAACATGAATAAAACCAAAAGGCAGTTTGAATGAGACAGTCCACAGAGGCTATGAAGATACAGTTGAAGTCAGAAGTTTACATACACTTAGGTTGGAGTCATTAAAACTCGTTTTTCAACCACTACACAAATTTCTTGTTAATAAACTATCGTTTTGGCAAGTCGGTTAGGACATCTACTTTGTGCATGACACAAGTCATTTTTCCAACAATTGTTTACAGTCAGATTATTCACTTATAATTCACTGTATCACAATTCCAGTGGGTCAGAAGTTTACATACACTAAGTTGACTGTGCCTTTAAACAGCTTGGAAAATTCCAGAAGATGACGTCATGGCTTTAGAAGCTTCTGATAGGCTAATTGACATAATTTGAGTCAATTGGAGGTGGACCTGTGGATGTATTTCAAGGCCTACCTTCAAACTTTGCTTGACATCATGGGAAAATCTAAAGAAATCAGACAAGACTTCAGAAAAAACATTGTAGACCTCAACAAGTCTGGTTCATCCTTGTGAGCAATTTCCAAACGCCTGAAGATACCACGTTCATCTGTACAAACAATAGTACGCAAGTATAAACACCATGGGACCACGCAGCCATCAAACCACTCAGGAAGGAGACGCGTTCTGTCTCGTAGAGATGAACGTACTTTGGTGCGAAAAGTGCAAATCAATCCCAGAACAACAGCAAATGACCTTGTAAAGATGGAGGAAACAGGTACAAAAGTATCTATATCCACAGTAAAACGAATCCAATATCAACATAACCTGAAAGGCCGCTCAGCAAGGAAGAAGCCACTGCTCCAAAACCACCATAAAAAAAGCCAGACTACGGTTTGCAACTGCACATGGGGACAAAGATCATACTTTTTGGAGAAATATCCTCTGGTCTGATGAAACAAAAATATAACAGTTTGGCCATAATGACCATTGTTATGTTTGGAGGAAAAAGGGGGAGGCTTGCAACCTGAAGAACACCATCCCAACAGTGAAGCACGAGGGTTGCAGCATCATGTTGTGGGGGTGCTTTGCTGCAGGAGGGACTGGTGCACTTCACAAAATAGATGGCATCATGAGGTAGGAAAATTATGTGAGTATATTGAAGCAACATCTCAAGACATCAGTCAGGAATTTAAAGCTTGGTCACAAATGGGTCTTCCAAATGGACAATGACCCCAAGCATACTTCCAAAATTGTGGCAAAATGGCTTAAGGACAACAAAGTCAAGGTATTGGAGTGGCCACCACAAAGCCCTGACCTCAATCCTATAGAAACTTTGTGGGCAGAACCGAAAAAGTGTTTACGAGCATGGAGGCCTACAAACCTGACTCAGTTACACCAGCTCTGTCAGAAGGAATGGACCAAAATTCACCCAACTTATTGTGGGAAGCTTGTGGAAGGCTACCTGAAACGTTTGACCGAAGTTAAACAATTTAAAGGCAATGCTACCAAATACTAATTGAGTGTATGCAAACATCTGACCTGCTGGGAATGTGATGAAAGAAATAAAAGCTGAAATAAATCACTCTCTACTATTATTCTGACATTTCACATTCTTAAAATAAAGTGGTGATACTAACTGACCTAAGACAGGGAATTTTTACTAGGATTAAAAGTCAGGAATGGTGAAAAAAATTGTGAGTTTAAATGTATATGTAAACTTCTGACTTCAACTGTATTTATATGAAAGTGGGACCTATTGGGGCGGTAAGCAAATTGAAGTGGGTCTAGGGTGACGGGTAAGGTGGAGGTGATATGATCCTTGACTATCCTCTCAAAGCACTTCATGATGACAGATAGTCATTTAGTTCAGTTACCTTTGCCTTCTTGGGTACAGGAACAATGGTGGCACTCTTGAAGCATGTGGGGACAGTAGACTGGAATAGGGAGAGATTGAATATGTCCGTAAACACACCAGCCAACTGGTCTGTGCATGCTCTGAGGACACGGCTAGGGATGCCGTCTGGGCCGGCAGCCTTGCGAGGGTTAACACGTTTAAATGTCTTACGTCGGCCATGGAGAAGGAGAGCCCACAGTCTTTGGTAGCGGGCCACGTCGGGGGCACTGTATTATCCTCAAAGCGAGCAAAGAAGGTGTTTAGTTTGTCTGGAAGCAAGTCATCGGTGTCCGTGACGTGGCTGGTTTTCTTTTTGTAGTCCGAGATTGTCGTTAGACCCTGCCACATACATCTTGTGTCTGAGCTGTTGAATTGTGACTCCACTTTGTCTCTATACTGACATTTCACTTGTTTGATTGCCTTGCAGAGGGAATTATTACACTGTATTTGGCCATATTCTCAGTCACCTTTTCATAGTTAAATGCGGTGGCCCGCGCTTTCAGTTTTGCGCGAATGGCACCATCTATCCACGGTTTCTGGTTACAGTAGGTTTTAATAGTCACAGTGGGTACAACATATCCTATGCACTTGCTTATAAACTCACTCACCGAATCAGAGTATACGTTGATATTATTCTCTGAGGCTACCCGGAACATGTCCCAGTCCGCGTGATCAAATCAATCCTGAAGCGTGGATTCCGATTGGTCAGACCAGCGTTGAATAGTTATTTGCACAGTTACATCCTGTTTGAGTTTCTGCTTATAGGAAGGGAGGAGCAAAATGGAGTCTTGGTCAGATTTGCCAAAAGGAGTGCGGTGGAGGGCGTTGTATGCCTCGCAGAAGTTAGAGTAGCAGTGATCCAGAGTTTTGCCAGCGCGAGTTCTACAGTCAATACAATGCCTTGCAAAAGTATTCATCCCCTTTGGTGTTTTTCCGAATTTTGTTGGATTACCCCTGGAGAACGGAACGGGCAACGAGAACAGATTGTGGACTGTGAACTAACTGGTTGCTGAATTCCCCACTTTCCCACAGTGTGCAAATCTCCCTAATAAAATTCCCCATTTGTATTCTAGTTGTGCTTCATGTGCGTGTTTGGTTATTGAACTTGGTGACGTGGAATCCCCACCCCCGTGAGCCTGCTACATTTGTTATCTAGAGACTGGACATTAGCGAGTAATATACTCTGAAGCGGTGGGTGAGCCTCCTAAGTCTGACTAGGCCGCTCCAACACCCTCTTCTTCGGCGCCGTTGATTTAGGTCTGCCTTTGGAATCAGTTCAAATGCCCTGGGTAGTTCGGACAAAGGATCCGCTTCGGGAAAGTCGTATTCCTGATCGTAGTGCTGGTAAGTTGACGGCGCTCTGATATCTAATAGTTCTTCCCGGCTGTGTGTAATAACGCTTAAGATTTTCTGGGCTAACAATGTAATAAATAATACAAAAAAACGAAGCAAGTCAGCCCTCTCTGTCGGCACCATTTTTATTATGAATCTTCTGCAATACGGATTGAATCTAGTCCTTAAATGCACAACAGGGCCTGGGAAGCTCACAGGGATCCAAAGTACTCCATTAATTTTCAACTCTATGCTTTAAATTTTTTTTTACGTATGCACTGTCATTAAGATTTAAAAGGTCAAAATGTGGACTCAAATGTAATTTCCCAGGGCCCGAGACTTGGTTAGTCCTGCCATCTGCTGCAGAAGTCATAGTAAAACTCCTTGTATGCCATTTTTAAACGCAGTCTAAAGTCAGAGTCATGTTCTGATTTTGAGGGGGTCCCTGATGAATTTGCTATCACAAGTAGTCCCGGACCAAAAAAGTTTGGGAACCCCTGGCATAGGGAACAATGGAATGTATGGTCTGGCATGTCTTTTCTACCGACAGCACGGCAAATGAGATTAGATCATCATTCAATACAGTAAAGTGCAAGGATACAATTGATATCATCATAAATGTCAACAAATAAACAAAAATATAATTGCCACGGGGAGTAGTATTTCCCATGTTGAAATTATTCACTTTTGCAGTCAATGCTACAATGGGAAGAAATGTCAGTTTTCCCCTGGCTCTCCCCATGTGCTTGGAATGTATGCTGGCTGAACTTGACCAAAACAACCCGGATTAGAGAATGTGCAGTTCATTCATTAAATTGCTATGCTAACAGGATATCTTTTTCACAGTTAATACAATAAACTATATGACATATGTAAAAAAGACAAACATCTCTCTATTACATACTTATTTTCAATTATACATAAATATACACATAAATAAATAAAAATCTCAGTAAATATGAAAACAGAATGTGTTTGGCCATCTTTGTTCATCACCACACACACATGTACTTAAAATCAAATCAAATCAAATCAAATTGTATTTGTCACATACACATGGTTAGCAGATGTTAATGCGAGTGTAGCGAAATGCTTGTGCTTCTAGTTCCGACAATGCAGTAATAACGAGCAAGTAATCTAACTAACAATTCCAAAAAAAACTACTGTCATACACAGTGTAAGGGGATAAAGAATATGTACATAAGGATATATGAATGAGTGATGGTACAGAGCAGCATAGGCAAGATACAGTAGATGATATCGAGTACAGTATATACATATGAGATGAGTATGTAAACCAAGTGGCATAGTTAAAGTGGCTAGTGATACATGTATTACATAAGGATGCAGTCGATGATATAGAGTACAGTATCTACGTATGCATATGAGATGAATAATGTAGGGTAAGTAACATTATATAAGGTAGCATTGTTTAAAGTGGCTAGTGATATATTTACATCATTTCCCATCAATTCCAATTATTAAAGTGGCTGGAGTAGAGTCAGTGTCATTGACAGTGTGTTGGCAGTAGCCACTCAATGTTAGTGGTGGCTGTTTAACAGTCTGATGGCCTTGAGATAGAAGCTGTTTTTCAGTCTCTCGGTCCCAGCTTTGATGCACCTCTACTGACCTCGCCTTCTGGATGACAGCGGGGTGAACAGGCAGTGGCTCGGGTGGTTGATGTCCTTGATGATCTTTATGGCCTTCCTGTAGCATCGGGTGGTGTAGGTGTCCTGGAGGGCAGGTAGTTTGCCCCCGGTGATGCGTTGTGCAGACCTCACTACCCTCTGGAGAGCCTTACGGTTGAGGGCGGTGCAGTTGCCATACCAGGCGGTGATACAGCCCGCCAGGATGCTCTTGATTGTGCATCTGTAGAAGTTTGTGAGTGCTTTTGGTGACAAGCAGAATTTCTTCAGCCTCCTGAGGTTGAAGAGGAGCTGCTGCGCCTTCCTCACGATGCTGTCTGTGTGAGTGGACCAATTCAGTTTGTCTGTGATGTGTATGCCGAGGAACTTAAAACTTGCTACCCTCTCCACTACTGTTCCATCGATGTGGATGGGGGTGTTCCCTCTGCTGTTTCCTGAAGTCCACAATCATCTCCTTAGTTTTGTTGACGTTGAGTGTGAGGTTATTTTCCTGACACCACACTCAGAGGGCCCTCACCTCCTCCCTGTAGGCCGTCTCGTCGTTGTTGGTAATCAAGCCTACCACTGTTGTGTCGTCCGCAAACTTGATGATTGAGTTGGAGGCGTGCATGGCCACGCAGTCGTGGGTGAACAGGGAGTACAGGAGAGGGCTCAGAACGCACCCTTGTGGGGCCCCAGTGTTGAGGATCAGCGGGGAGGAGATGTTGTTGCCTACCCTCACCACCTGGGGGCGGCCCGTCAGGAAGTCCAGAACCCAGTTGCACAGGGCGGGGTCGAGACCCAGGGTCTTGAGCTTGATGACGAGCTTGGAGGGTACTATGGTGTTGAATGCCGAGCTGTAGTCGATGAACAGCATTCTCACATAGGTATTCCTCTTGTCCAGATGGGTTAGGGCAGTGTGCAGTGTGGTTGAGATTGCATCGTCTGTGGACCTATTTGGGCGTTAAGCAAATTGGAGTGGGTCTAGGGTGTCAGGTAGGGTGGAGGTGATATGGTCCTTGACTAGTCTCTCAAAGCACTTCATGATGACGGATGTGAGTGCTACGGGGCGGTAGTCGTTTAGCTCAGTTACCTTAGCTTTCTTGGGAACAGGAACAATGGTGGCCCTCTTGAAGCATGTGGGAACAGCAGACTGGTATAGGGATTGATTGAATATGTCCGTAAACACACCGGCCAGCTGGTCTGCGCATGCTCTGAGGGCGCGGCTGGGGATGTCGTCTGGGCCTGCAGCCTTGCGAGGGTTAACACGTTTAAATGTCTTACTCACTTCGGCTGCAGTGAAGGAGAGACCGCATGTTTTCGTTGCAGGCCGTGTCAGTGGCACTGTATTGTCCTCAAAGCGGGCAAAAAAGTTATTTAGTCTGCATGGGAGCAAGACATCCTGGTCCGTGACTGGGCTGGGTTTCTTCCTGTAGTCCGTGATTGACTGTAGACCCTGCCACATGCCTCTTGTGTCTGAGCCGTTGAATTGAGATTCTACTTTGTCTCTGTACTGGCGCTTAGCTTGTTTGATAGCCTTGCGGAGGGAATAGCTGCACTGTTTGTATTCAGCCATGTTACCAGACACCTTGCCCTGATTAAAAGCAGTGGTTCGTGCCTTCAGTTTCACACGAATGCTGCCATCAATCCAAGGTTTCTGGTTAGGGAATGTTTTAATCGTTGCTATGGGAACGACATCTTCAACTCACGTTCTAATGAACTCGCACACCGAATCAGCGTATTCGTCAATGTTGTTGTCTGACGCAATACGAAACATCTCCCAGTCCACGTGATGGAAGCAGTCTTGGAGTGTGGAGTCAGCTTGGTCGGACCAGCGTTGGACAGACCTCAGCGTGGGAGCCTCTTGTTTTAGTTTCTGTCTGTAGGCAGGGATCAACAAAATGGAGTCGTGGTCAGCTTTTCCGAAAGGGGGCGGGGCAGGGCCTTATATGCGTCGCGGAAGTTAGAGTAACAATGATCCAGGGTCTTTCCACCCCTGGTTGCGCAATCGATATGCTGATAAAATTTAGGGAGTCTTGTTTTCAGATTAGCCTTGTTAAAATCCCCAGCTACAATGAATGCAGCCTCCGGATAAATCGTTTCCAGTTTGCAGAGAGTTAAATAAAGTTCGTTCAGAGCCATCGATGTGTCTGCTTGGGGGGGGATATATACGGCTGTGATTATAATCGAAGAGAATTCTCTTGGTAGAGAGAACTGATTGCCTGGGGGTCTGTTTCAGCACTAGCCATTTCCATTTCTTCAAGCCCCCATCATTATAAGGAAACAATACTATGCTTGATGCCATGCAGGGCACAGACTGCACGGCTAATGCTGGAACTCATCTGCCATCAGGCTAACATGAACTCGACTGAGTAAACTCTATGGACAGTAATACTGAGAAGCCATGCAAAGAAAGAGGGGGGGGAAAAGCAGCATGTACTCTCTCATGCTTCAGAAATCCACTTAAAGGAATCATCATTATGGGGGCTTAGGAATGAAGAATGACACAGGGCCTCTAAAAGTCGTACATTTGATTTTGAATCAGGAGCGGTGAATCTCAATAGAATATTACTTAATTCCCACTGGTCTGAAAGAACTGGTCAGGAGACTGCAGGTAAAGGAAAGAATACGTATGACTATTGAGATGCATTTCCCAAAACATATAGGCTACAGCAAAGGGAAAGAGGCCGCTTCCAACCCTACAATGCTCGAGTCTCACAAGATATGCTGCCAACATCTTATGAAATCCAATCAAGGCCAAAGGAAAATCTTTGAAAAGAGCCACCCTGGTTCCTCAAGTGAATTCTTTGAAAAAGCAGATGATTGGGCAAGGTTTTTCTATTTAGCCTGTGTGAGGGTGGGGAGCTGTGTACCTGCGGGGTGCTTAAGCCTATGCCCATGTTAAACCCAGTCCGAAAATTTCCTCTGATACAAGGAGTAACAGACAGTGAAAATAGATTAGTGAGACCCCGCTTGCCCAGTCACTGCACTACAGGAGCTGACATGTTTGCAGAAACAGAGGCGCTGACTGCCCCACCACCCTATGTTAGTACCTAGAGAGTAGGAGCTAGTGCCTACGTAGTAGAAAGGGCTAAACTGTTCATTGGGGTCTGCATAGACATCTGTTAGTTGACCCCTCCAGGCCTCAGTTTTACAGAAAGGACTACTGAAACAAAACAAAAAAAAGCAACTTACAGGCAATTACGTTTGAATTAGATGTGATAAAACCAGCAAATCTAGTTCGGTAAACAAAAACATGCCAGTGGTCTCTCTAAACCCTACAGCCAGTAAACTTGGCCAACACATCTAACCACACATAGAAGAGGAGACTTCCCTACAGCTTGCATTGAAGTCAATTTGCAGTGAACCAATTGCAGGCAGTGCGGTCATAAAACTACGTTAATCTATTTTCCATCTTTTTAAGTTTAAAATCCCTTGATATCTTCATGTGTCCTCCTGCTGCCCTCAGACTAAAATAGCTACACCACGTGTTCATTTGAGTCAAGTTTGTTTTTATGAGTAACACGGACGTACATGCTCATCTCATGTGTATTTAAGTAGATGGGTGACTTGTTAATGTTTTTTATTGTGCATGGTGCACTGTTGACTTCCACAAGTAGCTGTATGACTATTCAAAATAAATATAGCTGATATGCTAAAAAATAGTTTTACATAAGGTGGGGGAAATAAGGGGGTCTTGGGTTCCAAAGAAACAGACACTATAGCAGTGTGTTCAACAAGTAACTTGATTACCTCTGAAAGAGGATGAGGACTCTCCCCTGTGAGAGTGTGTATAGTGGTGGTCTGTGTGTCTGTAGTTGGTCTGTGTTTGTAAAGTTGTGGTGACTAGCTGGTCAGCTAAAAGTCAGTAGTTCACGTCCAGCGCTCCGTCCCAAAAGAGGCGCTGCACATCCAACATGGCAGCCAGCTCCAGAACGTGCTTCCGCAGGAAGCTGCTCTCCACCGTGTCCTGTTTAGGTAGCTGAGGGTACGATTCTGGGAAGCTCCTGGACTCCTGCAAAAGGCAGACAGAGAGAGACGGATATTACATTTACCCCCAAATGATCATAACTTCTGTAAATAACTATGGGAGATGTGAATAACTATGGGAGATGTAACTAAGTACCAAAGGCACAGTAAAACCGATTTACCTGGAAGAGCTTGTGCATTCTCAGTGTAGCCGAGCAGAACACAAAGCGGATCAGTAACAACCGAAGGAACTCGTCACCGTAGAACTGTAGAAATGCTTGGTCTGTGAAGGAGACATTCCACCGCTATGGTTGTGACATTTGCACTTAAAATGACAAAACGTATCACAGAATTGACAAAAAAATAAGTACCTATCGCTCGTGAGCGTGTAATCATCTGGCCAATGTCACGGAACACCTTGCATAGAAACTCCTCAGCCTTCTCCCACAATCCTTGGCGAAGGCTGCTCAGGCCACACACGGACAGGAAAGCCAGAAGGGGGCAGTACAGGAAGAGTGTGAAGAGGCTGCCGCGTTGGGACTGGTCTGCGAGAAGGAGACAGAGGGTGACAGAGATGAGGCATTTATACAACAGTCTTTCTCAGAACACCTACAAAAACTATGTCTCATCTCACATGGCTTATTCGGACCACACAGTTCTAAACCAATCAATAAAATGTATTCAAATTATTGCAGAATCCAATGGAAAATAAGTAGGCCTAAACAAGGACAACGGCTGGTTTTAATAGGCCAACACATGGGAGAATCAACTGACGAGCTCTGAGAGCCATTTTCTAGGATAGTTTACACACTTTAATTGCAGACTTCAACAATGAAAGTAACTGACTGTTGCCTGTAACATGCTAATTAAGAGGAGTACTTGTCACTGTTCTATCCGGCTACCACCCGGTATTCTACCCTGCACCTATGTACATAGTCATTGAACATTGGTCACTTTAATACATGTTTACTTACTGTTTTACCAACTTCATATTTACATACTGTATTCTAGTCAAGGCTCATCCTATACAACTACTGCTGTACACACCTTTTCTATTCATATACTGTCCATACTGTCTATACACACCATTATACAATATGTATATACAGTGCCTTCAGAAAGTATTCATACCACTTGACTTATTCCACATTTTGTTGTGTTACAGCCGGAATTCAAAATTGATTAAACATAAAAATTGTTCTCACCCATCTACACACACACACACAATACCCCATAATGACAGAGTGAAAACATATTTTTAGACATTTTTGCCAATTTATTGGAAATGAAATACAAAAATATCTCATAAGTATTCCCACCCCTGAGCCAATACATATTAGAATCACGTTTGGCAGCGATTACAGCTGTGAGTCTTTCTGGGTAAATCTAGGTGCTTTGGACACCTGGATTGTACAATATCCAAGCTCTGTCAAATATTTCTTTCTTTTTATTTAACCCTTATTTAACTAGGCGAGTCAGTAAAGAACAAATTCTCATTTACAATGACGGCCTACCCCAGCCAAATCCTAACGACGCCGGGCCGCTCTATGGGACTCCCAATCACTGCCGGTTGTGATACAGTCTGAAATCGAATATGAAGTCGATCATTGCCAGACAACCATTTTCAAGTCTTGCAAAGATTTTCAAGCAGATTTACTTCAAAACTCCGCCACTCAGTGTCACGTTCGTTGTATGGATGAGACCAAGGCGCAGCGTGAGATGAATACATCTTCTTATTTAATGAAACGAAGAACACTCAAACAAACTTACAAAATGAACATGAAGCTATATATGAAAAGTGCAGACACAGGCAACTAACACATAGACATAGATAATCATCCACGAAATACTCAAGGAATATGGCTGCCTAAATATGGTTCCCAATCAGAGACAACGATAAACAGCTGCCTCTAATTGAGAACCAATCTAGGCAACCATAGACATACAAAACCCCTAGACAGGACAAAAACATATAATCTCCCATATCACACCCTGACCTAATCAAAATAATAAAGAAAACAAAGATAACTAAGGTCAGGGCGTGATACTCAGGAACATTCACGGTCTTCTTGGTAGGCAACTCCAGTGTAGGTCTGCTCTTGTGATTTAGGTTATTGTCCAGCTGAAAGGTGAATTCCTCTCCCAGTGTCTGGTGGAAAGCAGACTGAATATGGGGTGTGGTACTCAGTAATGTGTTGTGTTGTATTTTCCCCAAACATAACACTTTGTATTCAGGACAAAAAGTGAATTCCTTTGCCACATTTTATGCAGTATTACTTTAGTGCCTTGTCGCAAACAGAATGCATGCTTTGGAATATTTTTATTCTGTGCAGGCTTCCTTTTCACTCTGTCAATTAGGTTATTATTATGGAGTAACTACAATGTTGATCCATCCTAATTTTTCTCTTATCACAGCCATTAAAGTCTAACTGTTTTAAAGTCACCACTGGCCTCATGATGAAATCCCTGAGCGGTTTCCTTCCTCTCCAGCAACCGAGTTAGGAATGATGCTTATATCTTTGTAGTGACTGGGTGTACTGATACACCATCCAAAGTGTAATTCATAACTTCACTATGCTTGAAGGGATATTTGATGTCTGCTTTACAAAAAAAAGCAGTTATTTACCATTGGAAAACCTCTCGGGTCTGTGGTTGTATCATTTTTAATTAATAAGTCAAACATTTGAACAGCATAATTCCACTTTGATATTATGCGGTATTCTGTGTAGGTCAGTGACCCCCCAAAAATTAATTTATTTAAAAATTAATCTAAATTTAGTACATTTCAAATTCAGGCAACAAAATATGGAAAAAGTCAAGGGATGTGAATAGTTTCTGAAGACATTGTATAATTATATTCTGGTGTCTGACATTGGAAAAAGTCAAGGGATGTGAATAGTTTCTGAAGACATTGTATAATTATATTCTGGTGTCTGACATTGCTCGTTCTGATATTTCTTAGTTACTTTTTTTTCTGGATTATGTGTATATTCTGTCTTTATTTATTTTAATTATTGAGGTATTACTGCACTGTTGGAGCTAGAAACACAAGCATTTTGCTGCACGTGAGACAACATCTGCAAATTTGTGTATGCGACCAATAAACTTATTTGATTTTGATTTGATACAAAGCTAAAGTAATAGTGACAAACAAACCTTGCATGCTCTGTGGATAGACTGTGGGAGATAGAAGACACACCAGCGGCTGACCAAAGAGATTGGTGAAATTCTACATGGAGATACAAAAAAGCATTAAATATCAGCATTAGTAACTATCACACCAGAATGAATTCCCAGAAGGAATAGCCCATTTTTCCATAAATGCATCTTAAAATGAGTCAAACAAGTTGTTAACAAAAGGTGATCCCCTAAGTAAGCACAACATGCCCTGTTCTCCATCTTGACTCCATATCTTGAATACTGGTGCTCCCCCAGCGTTGTGTTTTGGCACCTTGATTATTTTGTTTTTATACAACTAATAATAATAAGACGAAAATCCAGTGAACTACCATCAACCAATTTAAGTATGCTGATGAAAATCTTAATGAAAACAATTTGTAGAGTGTTTTGGCAATGTCTGAAAAGCGCCTCAAAGTTACCATTATCTTAACACATTTGTTTTTCATTGTGATGAATGTAATTCTCACCAACCTTATAGGCTGTGCTGTTGGAGGAGTCCACAATGACAAAGAGAGGCTTCCGAGTGAAAGGGAACAAGTCCCCAGGGTGAAGGCTAAGGCATACAGGAGTCAACAGTCATTGCATGTACACACGCACACATTGTACAAACAACCATTTCTGGCAAATATCATAGAGTGTGTTTAGAAATAACATGGGCTGTGCGAAAAGTTCAATGTAACTTTTTAAAGGCCAATACTGTACATGCATCTCATGTCTGCCAAACGTTAGAAAACATTGAGGACAGTGGACTGTCAGCGCCTGATCTTTACCAGTGCATCTCTTTTTGGGCTTGGTTCCTTTTCTGCCCCGTCTCCCCGTTTACCACATCACGGTTCGTGTTGGTGAGGACTCCTCCAAAGTCATATGGTCCTGATAGAAAGACAAAGTTAAATACATTTTTGGGAAGAAATGATTAGATTAATTTCAGCTCCTGCTTCAAGAAGCTGACCAGTGAGTGCGTGTGTGTTTACAAAATGCTGGTGTACCCTCAAAATCCAAGCATCCAGTAGGGAAGACTCCAGTAGCTGAAAGATAGACGAGCAGCACACTGTTCACTGGCAACTCCTACAAAACAACACCACCTCAAATCAGCCAATACCATCCTAAATGTTTTGAGCTTGGTCAAACCTACATTAATGTATTTAAAATATAAGGTAAACTCACCCCATTCCGTACACATGTGCGCAACCGCAACATTCAAACGAGGCTACAAAGAAAACTAATGGGACTGTAGCGACTGTGTTGATGTCAAAATCGGGGGTGTGAACTAGGTTTCTATTCAAGCGTTGATCGACATGCTAATGGCTCGATACTATTGGAGAAAAGTTGAAAAAACTGACCCTTGTTGGGGATGAATTAGAATAGTTGGGTAACACAGATAAGATGTTTTATTTTCAGTATATGCTTGTGAGTTACTTCTTAATGTATCTTGTTGTACTATAGTGGTGGCCATTTGCAGTTATCCTTTCTCGGTCAGGGTTCAGTTACTTGGACCACAGAGAGGGGAGAGGTCAAGCTTGTCTTCATATGTAAACATATCTTTTCAACCATGTGAAGGGGTGATTGAGGGGGAACCAATTATCTCTTGGCCCCACAATGTCTGTGTGCCTGTCACTGTGTCTCTGTGATCTTGTCCAGGAGGGGTGTATTTGATATATGCTAGTGGATGAGGTAATGTCTTGGTACTATGTTGATAATTTATAGCTAATGCTGTCTGGCTATGGGATACTCCTCTCTCAAGTAAAGTCTTCCTTTGTAATGTTCCTAAGATCTGTTATTCGTCATGTGAGTTGAGATGGGTGTGTCTTGGCTATAAATGATACTAAGAACTGTTTTGTAAGCACTCTCAGAGAATTCATTTATAGACACTGAATTAATCTGAGAGTCACAGGGTTGTGATGGAGCTCATATAATTAAAGATGGACTTTATGATAACTCTGACTTGTGTGTGGTTTGCTCTCATGATTTGGTAATACAGGAAATTTCCACTACACCCTCCGCTACATCTTGACGTGTCATGTCGTAACGTACAGCACACATAAAGCAACTATTTCTGTCTTACAATCTCTCTCCACCAGGTGTAGCACTTCTCTCATCGTTTAAAAACAAGAAATGGACAGTGACGGGGGTAAGGGGTGGATACCTAGTCATTTTTTGCGTCATCATTGCATGCGATCATCATTCTCAAAGCCACTGTTTACTTCTAAGATCACTTTAGCACCGCCCTAAAAACCCGATTCAAATTCGACACAAACCTTCAAATAGGTATGTAATGACACATTATATAAACTCTTTATAGTGTTTTATTTTCATTTTAGAGGTGATAAGGTGATAAGTTGGACAGATCGAGTGAAAAAAAGCCATTTTCCCACACAACATCTCTCCTTCTCAATATCACGGATTAGTTTCGCTTCCCCACACTCCATTTTTAAAAAGACCCGACGGGGCTCATTGCCTTCTTGAATCATCCAGAAACGGGCAGCGTGGGGGTCATGGAATTGATTCTGTTGGAAAGGGGAGAAATTGTGCTTTACAATGGTATTGACATTACAGTTGATCTGGAAGTATTACGTTTTTGGGGTGCTAAAATAAGGGCAATTGTACGGACCAAGGCGATGTATGAGTTTACGTTACATTTAAAGAAAATATATATATATTTACAGTGTTAAATAAACATATGTGAGAACAATATTTTTGGAGAATTGTTTTTTAATTTTGGCTTTATAATAAGGTTGGTTTGCAACATGGAAAATAGTTGTGGAAATCTGTTGCACCTTAAGTTGACTAAAAAAAATCCACAATGCTATGGGCTGACTGACTGGCTAGCTAGCTAGCAAACGTAGCTACACATAATAATACCAAAGACAATATTAGCATGTAAATTAGCTAGTAAGTGCAGCTTGTTTAGGTGATTTTACAGCTATCAATTTAGGAGTCTACAATATCACCATGTTCAACCTGCAGATCAATGTTCCTCACAGAGTGGAGTCTGACATTAGCAATGGCAGATATACTTTTGAGGAGATGGGAAACGTTGCCATTGCTACGGCAATGGGCTGTGCGGTGCATTCTGGGCGATTCTGGGACAAGTACCACTCTTCTTCAAGGAGTGAATGGGAGTCTATTGGGTGCTAGCTCAAAACCCAACATTAGCACAAATTTAGTCAACAACAAGTACAACATTACAAATCTTTTCAGAGATGTGAGATAATTAACTTGCTATCTGTAATATAGTATCGCTTTCGAATCGTGACATTACGGAAAATAGACACGCTCCTCGACATAAACACTGACTTTGAGAAGGGATTGTATGGCGATTAGCTTAACAACCGCGTGACGCAGAATGACAAAATTAACGCAATTGGTCAACAGTCTGTGGGTGGGGCGTTAAACATTCCTTCATTCATTGGATTCCTATCTCCTTTCTATAATATATCTGGCAACGACACCATGCAATGCACCCTGGACTAAAGAGGTAGACAAATAGGAAAAAAAGTGCTAGACCCTCTGTTAAATTGCACATTTCTCGAGGTAGGAATATCACTCGAATGAGCCATTGCTCATATTTTAGAGAAGACATCTTCCTGAGTTATGACATCTGTCAGTATTGAAATCTGACATGTATGATATACGTTTTAGTGATCTAAAATTCATATCGCTGTTAACTTCCAGTGTAGTGAGAGCGAATTTATCACAATGCTACGTCATACCAGATGGATTTCTGCCTGCTTTAACGCCAATAACTCAGATACACATGAAAACATGAAATGACCCAGGGAATTGATAGAACCTTCCATTTTGTTGAATTGTGATAGGATTCCATTGGGATGTACTCTAAAACAGGATATGTTGTTTCTTCCGTTCAGCGGTTACATTTCCATTGGGTAAGACTTGATTTCATGTAAAATTATCTGAGGTAAGCTAGACTGATCATTTTTAGCACAGGACAGTACCACTAAAATGGACTACATAAAAGCTACATAAAAGCTACTTGCAATTTCCAAAAACCACCAGAGCTTAAAAAAGGCAGATACAGGTGGGGGTGATGAAAAATAGATTAAAAGTAGCAGCAACTTTGTTCAGCTCAGCCAAGCATGGCTAAGCCTACATTTTGGAACAAGAAGGCAGAGCAGAGGGGACAGTGGGGGAGACAGTCAGTTGGAGACTGACCTTAAAGGAGGCAGATAAAAAGGTGAAGAGCTGGCTGAACGTTGGCTTGTACAGCAGGTACTTGTGTGGGTTCTCTCTCTTGGCTGGCTTCTCGCTGGGTTCCTGTGAAGGAAGACATGGGGTAAGGGCCTGTGAAGGAAGACAGTGAGTAAGCAGCTGTTTAAAGGACAGGTTTCATGCAGGGTTGCCAGCGCTGCCTTTCGCCCGAAATCGCATGAGACTTTTACATTTGCAATATTCTGGATGTGTCGTTGTCCACAAGACATTCATGTAATAAGCATTTTCAGTATTCCCCCTCACCAATGTTCCATGTTTAGATGTCGTTGTAGCCAGGTTGACTGGTTCCCGCTCCAAAGCTTGGAGAATGCGGAACATATCGATGGTTAGCTCACTGAACTTCACCTGACAAACAGAAAAGAATATAGTTTAGAATGTGGGTCTACAGACTGGTCTAGGGGTTGTTTTAGGGCTGGGCTTTAGCCTAGAATGTATGCGTTCAAACACCTGGTTGTTGCAGTTGCCAATGATTAGTGCATCTGCAAGGGTGAGCTGACCAACCACCATGCCCTGTTCCAACGGAGACATGCCCCCCTCCTGTAGCCGATTGGATATGACGACCACAGTATTTTCATTGTTCAGCACCACAACTGGGTCTGCCTGCTCACAGAATCAAACACACTTTACAATGTGTGGTACACATTATCTTTCACTAAAATTAAAGACTTACAGAAATGTACAATCATAATCCCCCCTCCAAAATCCAGAATGAAATACAATACTTCATGTTGAATAGGTTAGTCACTGGTGTATGTACTTTAGTAATGGTCGTTGGGCAACATCCTTCTTTTCAAATGTTTGCTGACCTGTGGAGGCCTCCTTTAAGTGCTGCTATATCCTTCATTCATAAGTTATGATGACATTTCCCCCTTTCATAGTAGGCAATAGGCAGTAGAAACAGAAGGTAAAATGCATCAGGTGATTCAGTGGGTTATTCTTTGGGATCTGACCTCCAAAAAAGCTGCCACTTCCTGTAAGACCAGATTCCATTCTAATTGATCTTCTGTGTTGAATCGCTGCGTATAGTCCTCAATTTCCTCTGACAGCTCCTACAGGAGGGGAGACAGATATTATGTACACAAAGATACTAATGCATGTACAGTTTAAAAACTATTGCTGCTTGTAGGATCTTAAAGGAAATATACTTCAATTACAGTCATAGGTTTACCAGAATAAACATTTCAGGCTGAAACTTGTGTTCTTTGTTCCTGTGTTTTCTGCATTCCACTTCCTACTAAACCCCAATATAATAAAACAATACAAAAAAAGGCCTAAATAAATACAAATGAGATTGAAAGATTCAGAAATTCCTCTGGTTCTTGTTTGTTTTTCTCAGGTTTCTTACCTTGATCAGCACTTTCACTAGGTCCATCTTGTTCAGAAGTAAACAAACTACAATGTAGCGGGCATAATACCGGAGTTTCTTCACTACCAACTCAGGCCTAACATGAGGTGCGGAGACAATAGAAGGAGAGTTGTGTTACAATCTAAGCAAAATACAGTGAGTCATCCCTGGTAAGCACAAAAACACACAAGTAAAATGTTTTGCACCAGGACTAAATTAATCTAGCTTTTGGAACATTCACGCAGTCATCAACCATTTTGTCACTGCAGGAATTCTACCATTACAGTGCATTTGGAAAGTATTCAGATCCCTTCACTTTTTACGCATTTTGTTACAGCCTTATTCTTAAAAATGTTTAAGAATTTCCCCCCTCATCAATCTACACACACACACACACACACACACACACACACAAAATCCCATAATGACAAAGTAAAAACAGGTTTTTAGAAATTATCGCTAATATTTTTTTTTTTTCAACTCTGGTCTGTTGAAACTAAGATTGAACACTTTGCCACTGAATGCCAAGTGTGAAGTCTGGAGGAAACCTGGCATCATACCCACGGTGAAGCATGGTGGTGGCAGCATCATGCTGTGGGGATGTTTTTCAACTGAAGGGATTGGGAGACTAGCCAGGATCGAGTCAAAAATTAACTGTGCAAAGTACAGAGCGATCCTGGATGAAAACCTGCTCCAGAGCGCTCAGGATCTCCAACTGGGGCGACGGTTCACCTTCAACAGGACAACATCCCTAAGCACACAGCCAAGTCAACGCAGGAGTGGCTTCGGGACAAGTCTCTGAATGTCCTTGAGTGGCAAAGCCAAAGCCCGGACATGAACCCGATCGAACATCTCTGGAGACCTGAAAATAGCTGTGCAGCGACGCTTTCCATTCATCATGACAGAGCTTGAGAGGATAGGATCTGCCAAGAAGAATTGGATACACTCCCCAAATACAGGTGTGCCAAGTTTGTAGTGTCATACCCAAGAAGACTCAAGGCTGTAATCGCTGCCAAAGGTGCTTCAACAAAGTACTGAGTAAAGGGTCTGAATACTTACGTAAATGTGAGATGTCCTTTAAGTGCCTTTTGGCAAACTCTAAGCGGGCTGTCATGTGCCTTTTACTGAGGAGTGGCTTCCATCTGGCCACTCTACCATAAAGGCCTGATTGGTGGAGTGCTACAGAGATCGAGTTCAGGGAAAAGAGAGAGAGAGATACAGCTGCATGTAAGCTCTCACATTTTCCAACATGTTTTTTACAAAAATATATATTTGGAGTTAGATAAACTTGAATTTTTTTGGAAGGGACATATATAGGATGTTACCCTCCACAGCATAAACTTCACTCCAGATCAAAACTCCAAACATACAACCTAATTTTGGACAAAATTACCTGGAAGGATTAATACTATCAAGGACACCATCAAACCTGGAACTGAGACAGACCAGACAGACCAGATACAACTTCAATTAGCACTGAGGTGTGAAGTGAGAGGTGTCGAAGCCTTTGGGCCCAACAAATGGCAGGCTACCCCACCCAAATCCGGAGTCCTTGAAACCACATCCTGCTCAGAGACCATCCACTGGCATTTGCTCCAAGAATTCTGCCTCCAGAAATAAAAGCTTCTCCCTAGTGGGTGTGACACTTATTCCCGTTGCCTGCTGCACTGCTGCTTGGAATCCACCTGGCGATCTGTTCACCGTCTGCCCTGTCTCCTCCTGTCTGGTACATGTACCCCCACCACACTCCCCCCTCTCCTCTCGCTCTCCTTCAGCACACACTCACAGGTGGGGTGAGTGATTCTGAACTTACAATGGCTAGCCCCAAGTCGTTATATTGTATTTCTTGTGCATTTTGCTATTTGCCTCATGACTCCTGCATGCTCTGTTGACTATGAACTTTCTTGTTTACTGACTAGCCCTGATGCTTCTCCCTCTTTCCCCACTGCCCCGCTACATAGGTTCTCCCTGCAGGAGGTCACTGAGTCCAAGGTGCTAAAGGAGCATCTTAAACTTGACCCCAAAATGACATCTGGGTCAGATGGTTTAAACCCTTTACTCTTTAAAGGTTTCTGCCCCTATCATCGCCAAGGTTAAATCTGACCTTTTTAACCAGTCTCTCCTCTCTGGGGAGAGACAGCCTCCCATTGCTTGGAAGGCAGCCACAGTTCATCCATTATTTAAAAGGGGGAGATCAAGATGATCCTAACTGTTATAGGCCTATTTCTATTTTGCCTTATTTATCAAAAGTGTTGAAAAAAACTTGTCAATAATCAACTGACTGGCTTACTTGATGTTTATAGTATTCTCTCTGGTATGCAATCTGGTTTCCACTCAGGTTATGGATGTGTCACTGCAACCTTAAAGGTCCTCAATGATGTCACCATTGCCCTTGATTCTAAGCAATGTTGTGCTGCTATTTTTATTGACTTGGCCAAAGCTGTTGATACGGTAGACCATTCCAATCTTATTGGCCGGCTAAGGAGTATTTGTGCCTCGGGGGGGTCTTTGGCCTGGTTTGCTAACTACCTCTCTCAAAGAGTGCAGTGTAAAAAGCAGGGATGCAAACTGGTGAGGGCCCAAAAAGGTGACATATTTTCATTGCACTGAAACACAAAACATCCCTGCTGAGGGGATTTTTATTTTAAATCAGCTTTAAAATTCTAATTTCTAGTGACTTTTAGGCTGAATCCCTTCTTGAAATGCAGGTTAACTGTGTACTAATTAAACAACAGAATATTATCTATATGATCAGTTTCTGTTTGTAAAGTGGTTAATGTGAACCTAACTCACAACTAAACATTTTAAGGAAAACAATTCAATGTTATTTCAAATCAAATGTTATTTGTCACATGCACCGAATACAACAGGTGTAGATCTTACAGTGAAATGCTTACTTACACGCCCTAACCAACAATGCAATTAAAAAATAAATAATAATAACAATATCAAATAAAAGTAACAAATAATTAAAGAGCAGCAGTAAAATAACAATAGCGAGGCTAGGCTATTTACGATTTAAGATTTGAGGACCAATGCCAAATATTTTTAGTCTCCTGAGGGGGAATAGGTTTTGTTGTGCCCTCTTCACAACTGTCTTGGTGTGCTTGGACCATGTTAGTTTGTTGTTGATGTGGACACCAAGGAACTTGACACTCTCAACCTGCTCCACTATAGCTCCGTCGATGAGAATGGGATGTGCTCGGTCCTCCTTTTCCTGTAGTCCACAATCATCTCCTCCTCACGTTGAGGTAGAGGTTGTTGTCCTTGCACCACACGGTCAGGTCTCTGACCTCCTCCCCATAGGCTGTTGTGTCATCGACAACCTTAATGATGGTGTTGGAGTTGTACCTGGCCGTGCAGTCACGAGTGAACAGGGAGAACAGGAGGGGAATGAGCACGCACCCCTGAGGGGCCCCCGTGTTGAGGATCAGTGTGGCCGACGTGTTGTTGCCTACCCTTACCAACTGGGGCCACCCATCAGGAAGTCCAGGATCCAGTTGTAGAGGGAGGTGTTGAGTCCCAGGGTCCTTAGCTTAGTGATGAGCTTTGAGGGCACTATGGTGTTGAACGCTGACCTGTAGTCAATGAATAGCATTTTCACATAGGTGTTCCTTTTGTCCAGGTGGGAAAAGGCAGTGTGGAGTGCAATAGAGATAGAGATTGCATCATCTGTGGATCTGTTAGGGCGGTATGCAAATTGGAGTGGGTCTAGGGTTTCTGGGATAATGGTGTTGATGTGAGCCATGACCAGTCTTTCAAAGTACTTCATGGCTACAGACTTGAGTGCTACGGGTCGGTAGACATTTAGGCAGGTTACCTTGGTGTTCTTGGGCACAGGGACTATGGTGGTCTGCTTGAAAAATGGTATTACAGACTCAGACAGGGAGAGGATGAAAATGTCAGTGAAGACATTTGTTAGAAGGTCAGCGCATGCTCGGAGTATACATCCCGGTAATCCGTCTGGCCCTGCGGCCTTGTGAATGTTGACCTATTTAAAAAGGTCTTACTCACATCGGCTGCGGAGAGCGAGATCACACAATCGTCCGGAAACGCTGACGCTCTCATGCATGTTTCAGTGTTATTTGCCTCGAAGCGAGCATAGAAGTAATTTAGCTCATCTGGTAGGCTCATGTCACTGGGCAGCTCTCTGCTGTGCTTCCCTTTGTAATCTGTAATAGTTTGCAAGCCCTGCCACATCTGACGAGCGTCGGAGCCAGTGTAGTAGGATTCCATCTTAGCCCTGTATTGATGCTTTGCCTGTTTGATGGTTCGTCGGAGGGCATAGTGGGATTTATTATAAGCTTCCGGGTTGGAGTCCCGCTCCTTGAAAGCGGCAGCTCTACCCTTTAGCTCAGTGCGGATGTTGCCTGTAATCCATGGCTTCTGGTTGGGGTATGTACGTACAGTCACTGTGGGCTATTTATGAAGCCAGTGACTGATGTGGTGTACTCCTCAATGCCATCGGAAGAATCCCAGAACACATTTCAGTCTGTGCTAGCAAAACAGTCCTGTAGCTTAGCATCTGCTTCATCTGATTACTTTTTTATTGACTGAGTCACTGGGTCTTCCTCCTTTAATTTTTGCTTGTAAGGAGGAATCAGGAGGATAGAATTATGGTCACATTTACCAAATGGAGGGCGAGGGAGAACTTTGTCCGTCTCTGTGTGTGGAGTAAAGGTGGTCTAGAGTTTTTTTCCCTCTGGAAACATTTAACATGCTGGTGGAAATATGGTAAAAGGATTTAAAGTTTCCCTCCATTAAAGTCCCCGGCCACTAGGAGCGCCTCTGGATGAGCGTCTTCCTGTTTGCTTATGGCCGTATACAGCTCATTAAGTGTGGTCTTAGTGCCAGCATCGGTCTGTGGTGGTATGTAGACAGCTACGAAAAATACAGATAAAAACTCTAGGTAGATAGTGTGGTCTATAGCTTATCATGACCTCAGGCGATCAAAACCTCAAGACTTCCTTAGATATCGTGCACCAGCTGTTGTTTACAAATATACATAGACCGCCACCCTCACAGTCTTACCAGAGGCTGCTGTTCTGTCCTGCCGATACAGTGTAAAACCCGACAGCTGTATGTTGTTCATGTCATCGTTCAGCCATGACTCAGTGAAACATAAGATATTACAGTTAATGTCCTGTTGGTAGTTTTATCTTGCTTGTAGGTCATCAATTTTATTTTCCAATGATTGCATGTTTGCCAATAGAACGTCATAGCAGTGGAGGTTTAGTCACTTGCCTACGAATTCTCAGCAGGCAGCCTGTTCCCGGAAAAGCAGTATATCCTTCACATCGGACTCGTCAGACTCATTAAAGGAATTATTATTATTTTCTGTTTAGTGTTGTGTTGCACCTTACAGGACTGTTCGTTGGTTGTTTATTGATTTGTTTCAGTGTTCATTAAAATATTTAAAATATGAACACTTACCACGCTGCGCATTGGTCCGATCCTTGCGACTCCTCGTCAGAAGAAGAGGACGAGATCCGTTACACCAGCGCCATTCTATCATGTTCTATTTGCTGCCTAGACTTTACTGCAAATGACCCTCAAGTCCACAGAATAAACAATACATTAACATTTTATACGGGTTTATGTAGTCGAGTCAATATAATGCCACATACATTTTAGGTCAATATTTCTCAAAGGATGGAGTTATTTCCAGATATTCGGGAAAGTTAGCTAGCTAACTCATTGATCCAGCTTTCAGGAACAGTCCCTCTGATGCTGTACTGCCCAACAGAACAGAACATTCATAGGTAATACATTTCAGAGGTGAAGTTAAACTAAACCCAAATAGAACTCTCCTTTCCTATACCCACATACATTTTCACAACACTTTCTTTTAAAAATATATGAATTGCAAACATAAAAACATAAGGTAAATGGTGGCAGAAAACAGGCCTCAGATTCCGCGTCCTAGGCCCGGAACAATCTGGGATTTATTTGACAAAGGGAGAGTACTGTAGGGAAGGAGATGGCTGGGTAGAGGGTTTTCCCCTACTTTTTCTTAGCCCGGACAAGTATTTCAAGTGCCTACTTGCGCTGTTTTGCAGCATGCTTGAGCCTTGCCCTCTTCTCCTTTCAGCTGCCGCCCTCTTGCTCTCCTGAGCACTTCCAGATGGCTGACAGCCATACTCGAGATGTCGTCTTCAGTCTTCCAGCAGACTCTGCTGCCACTGTGTCTTGTCTACTGTTCCTGCTGACCTGATGTTTCTGCAGAGCCTTTTGTCCACCTCCCCAAACCTTGCATCCTCCCATTTAAACATCTCCACTGCAGTCTTCTGCTTGGAGTGCAGGGTGTACTTCAGTCTGTCTTGCATTGAACGTTGAGATGTTCATGTTGGGGCTTCGTGTATCAATGATGTCATTCATCCAGCTAAACAAAGACTCAACCCTGGTACCATGAAAGAAGGAGAGGGCACCTTTCACCACATTACCCAGGGCTGGATACTTCAGTGTCTGGGCCAAGACATGAGCCCAGCACTCCACCATGTCATCTCCCTCTGTGAAGCTGGCCAGGCATGGATTGATGTTGTATCACATAATCAGTGCTGGCTGGTGAGAGGTGGCCCAACATTGCGCTCAGCGTCTTCAACTGGATCGCTGCCTGCGAGTGGCCTCTCAAAATCGTGTCCAGAGCAGACAGTGACCTGTGCGTGACTTTACAAGGGCAACTTCTTCTGCATGTAAAGTTCAGGGGTGGTGTAGGCTTTGGTGACCTGTTCCATGATAGACTTCAGCACCACAAAACTGACAATTACTTCATGTTTTGAAACAATGCTAGATAGTTAGTACTTAGCTATCTATGCACTAACGACTTAATGTTTTCCCTCTGTGGTTAATTTTCAGAATGAGAGAGTTAGGTGAAGACGAGGCGTTGTTTATTAAACACTTCTGCTGTAACTGGCAAACTGCTTTTCCACTCTCCGCAGTCTTTCCAGAGCGCGGTCTGATGCTGTAACTAGTAAGTTGGTCATCTCTTCGCTCTTCAGTCGCATGCTGCCTTTTGTTATTTGTTAACGATTGAGCCTTGGATACAGCCAGTATGGCTCCAAACGCGCATCACCCCCCTCAAACTTTTCTCATCTGAACAATTTTGGATTCAAAATGTGAATTTGGCAGAAAAGTGACTAGTTTGCATCCCTGATAAAGTCAGAACATCTGCTGTCTCAGCCACTGCCTGTCACCAAGGGTGTAGCCTAGGCCCCACGGTCATCTCAATTTACATCAACATAGCTCAGGCAGTAGGAAGCTCTCTCATCCATTTATATGCAGATGATACCATCTTATACTCAGCTGGCCCATCCCGGATTTTGGGTTTAAACACTCTACAATAAAGCTTTCTTAGTGTCCAACAAGCTTTCTCTGCCCTTAACCTTGTTCTGAACACCTCCAAAACAAAGGTCATGTGGTTCGGTAAGAAGAATGCCCCTCTCCCCACAGGTGTGACTACCTCATACAAGTACTTGGGCGTATGGCTAGACGGTACACTGTCCTTCTCTCAGCTCATATCAAAGCTGCAGGCAAAAGTTAAAACTAGACTTGGTTTCCTCTATCGTAATCACTCCTCTTTCACCCCAGCTGCCAAACTAACCCTGATTCTAATTTGGATTTTTTGTCATTGGCCTACACACACACAATACCCCATAATGTCAAAGTGGAATTATGTTTTTCTAAATTTTACAGATAGAAAATGAAAAGCTGAAATGTCTTGAGTTAATAAGTATTCAACCCCTTTGTTATGGGAAGCCTAAATAAGTTCAGGAGTAAAAATGTGCTTAACAAGTCACATAATAAGTTGCATGGAGTCAGTGTGTGCATAAAATAGTGTTTACCATGATTTTTGAATGACTACCCCATCTCTGTACCCCACACAATTATCTGCCAGGTCCTTCAGACCAGCAGTGAATTTCAAACACAGATTCAGCCACACAGACCCTGAAGGTTTTCCGATGCCTCGCAAAGAAAGGCACCAATTGGAATATGGGAGGGGGAAGGCAGACATTGAATATCCCTTCCAGCATGGTGAAGTTATTAATGACACTTTGGATGGTGTATCAAAGCATGTGAGCGGAGTTGAGCGCACCGCCCCATGTCCATTCCAACCGCTCCGCTAAAAAACGCTCAGCGCTCAAAAGAAGAAAAAAAGTGCAGCTCCACATTTTCTCCATTCATTAAAAATCCCAATTTAACCGAAGCATTGAAACCATAGATTTGAATGAAAGGTACTTGAATAAACATGAACAGGTGAATGTAAGAAGTGCACATCATTTCGAATAGGCTACATGTCATATTAAACAGCATAAACACACTTTCAAAATGTCAGGAGCCAGACAGGGAGCCTAAGGAGGAATGAAAATGAATTATTTATTATTTCTATTATTTCAAGGCTACAAATAAATACATTGTGAAGCATTTGTGAGTGCTACACAATAGGCTGGTAGGGACATCAATCAATCAAATGTATTTATAAAGCAAGGAATGCAAATGTAGAAGCACGGTGGCTTGGAAAAACTCCCTAGAAAGGCCAGAAAGGCCAGAACCAAGGAAGAAACCTAGAGAGGAACCTGGCTATGTGGGGGGCCAGTCCTCTTCTGGCTGTGCCGGGTGGAGATTATAACAGAACATGGCCAAAATGTTCAAACGTTCATAGATGACCAGCAGGGTCAGATAATAATAATCACAGTGGTTGTAGAGGGTGGAACAGGTCAGGAGTAAATGTCAGTTGGCTTTTCATAGCCGATCGTTCTGAGTTAGAGACAGCAGGTGCGGTAGAGAGAGAGTCAAAAACAGCAGGTCCAGGACAAAGTAGCACGTCCAGTGAACAGGGAACAGGGTTCCATAGCCGCAGGCAGAACAGTTGAAGCATTGTATTAAATTATTATAGTCTATAAATTGTGCATATAGACTGTGACTTAGAATTAAATACAAAATACATTAAAAATGACTTAGTGCCTTGGAATTCATTTTTTGATTTCATTTTTAGATACACGAGTTTGGCCAGTCTGGGGCTTCAGGCTCATGCGATGGTGCCTCGAGAGCAGGCCAGCAGCAGTTAATAACCTCTACCCACTTGCAAAGCCACTGGGGATGCAAATCACCTTTTTGCCCACTCTGTTTTACATTTTTCTATAGGTAGGCCTTAAGGTTTTTAGGCAAAATAACCCAATCAAAACAGAAAGCTCCTTGAACGTGGGAATATGCCAGGCCTAATGGGCCAAAATGAATTATGACCTATTGTATAGGTAATAGAAAAAAAAGGAATGAAACGTTTAAGATATGTTTTTCTTGCTACTCATCTTTGTATGTAATTCAGCACCTGTGTGTTCTATCAGTTTCTTTCTGAAAATATTAAGCAAACTCCATGACAGAAGCTAAAGCAAGGGGCTATAGCAGGACACAAGTATACAGCAAATGCATGCTGGGCCGGGCATGCAGTGAACGCCACTGGAGCAAAATTAGAGCGGGCAGAAGGCTGATGCTCCAACATTTGGGAATCTCGCTACACGCTCCAGTCAAATTGGGCACACTCCGCTCCAGCTCCGCTCACATACTCTGGTATCAATATACCCAGTCAGTGCAAAGATAAGCTTCCTTCCTAACTCGTTTGCCGGAGAGGAAGGACACCGCTCAGGGATTTCAGCATTAGGCCAGTGGTGATTTTAAAACAGTTACAGAGTTGAATGGTTGTGATAGGAAAAAACTGAGGATGGATCAACAACATAGTAGTTATTCCACAATACTAACCTAATTGACAGAGTGAAAAGAAGGAAGTCTTTCACAGAATAAAAATATTCCAAAGCATGCATCCTGTTTGCAACAAGGAACTAAAGTAAAACTGCAAGAAATGTGGCAAGGCAATTAACTTTTTGTCCTGAATACAAAGTGTTGTGTGTTGTATTGAAATTGACCCAAACATAACTGAGTACCACTTTCCATAATTTCAAGCATAGTGGTAGCACCATCATGTTATGGGTGTGCTTGTAATCTCTAAGGACTGGGGACTTTTTCCAGGATAAGAACATTTATGGAATGGAGATTAGTACAGGAAAAATCCTAGAGGAAAATCTGGTTGACTGCTTTGCACCAGACACTGTGAGATCAATTCACCTTTCAGCAGGACAATAACCTAAAACACAAGGCCACACTTACACCGTAGTTGCTTAACAAGAAGACAGTTTTTAATTAAATCTGCTTGAAAATCTATAGCAAGACCTTTGAAAATAATAAAATGGGCAAATATTGTAGAATCCTGGTGTGCAAAGCATTTATTCTTACCCAGAAAGACTCAAAGCTGAAATCACTGCCAACGGTGATTCTAATATGTTTTGACTCAGGGGTGTGAATACTTCTGAAATATAGTTGTATTTCATTTTCAATAAATTACCATACATTTGTAAAAACATGTTTTCACTTTAATGTTTAATCCATTTTGAATTCAGGCTCTAACAACAAAATGTGGAATAAGTCAAGGGGTATACTTTCTGAAGGTACTGTTTAAATGTGATTGTAATTTGGCTCTGCCTGCCATAAAAACCTTTAACTATCATAAAAAATATCAACAAACGTATCATTACCCAATGGGGATTTTTGCAAGTTAAATCACGCACCACCTTTCACATCTCAGTGGTTTAGCTGGGTCCTGAAAACAATTCTGTCATGTTGTGTTGCTGCCATGCTATGTTAGCAAGCCAGCTAATCCATCACTGCGTTCACCGGGTTCAGCAGTAAACAGACAATTACTGCTGAACCAGTAAATTGGGGCATTCAAATGCTGTCGGAGATACAAGGTGGAAACTCAGAATTTGATACCCGAGTCTACGAATTGACTAGTTTCACTGAACTTTCACCTTTTCAACCAAAAGATGATGAAACAGAGCCATTTACAGCCCTAATAATGTGAACAATGTAGCTAGTTTGACCACATTTCCAACATTAGCAAGCTAGCTATGTATTAGCACAGAATGTAAGTTCTAAGGGTTAAAGATAAAATGTTATTTCATCACTGAAATTGTTGGAGTATATCAATTATCCCTGCTACTCATATAATCTATTATTGCATGTTGCATTACTGTTGAGTTGTCTGACTTTCAGGGATACTTCCCTCAAAATACAAATGTATGTGTTTTTATCCCTACCATGTCTGTATCAATTGACCCAGGCCGCTATTAAGTGCTTAGTTCAGTTGTTTTGTTATGTTACGTTACAACAGCCTCTGACTAACATGAACCTCCTGAGACCAACACTGAATGGATGCCAATCGGGCATGTTCAGAGCGCTATAACCCATTTCTTAATCAATAAAATGCCATGAGTTGTCACTCACCTATCGTCTTTGTTGACCTGATAGTAGTAGGACCGCTGGCGTATGGCCGAGTAGAACGAGAACGCCTCATTCAGGTAACTTGTTTCTGAGGTACGAAGGCTACGACACAAAAAGAGAAAATGTGTGCTAAGACCATTTGTATTGACTGTGACACTTGTACCAGGTATTTCCCGAATAAATGTATGAACGAAACAGATTTCATCAACTTTGAAGTACAAATCTTTAGCGAACGCTTTATAAAATACAAATTCTGCATGATGCCAACTTGGTAGCTTGTTTTAATACTGTAAAAATGGACATGGGACTCAGGTCCCAGAGAGTGTTTCTTTTGCCACCAGTTTTTGATTGTCTCAGTCTTTCATAATTCAGGTATGCATATTATTATGTTATTCATATTAATTTGAATGCTGAAAAAGTAAGTCATTTAAGTTGACAATATTGTTTTCTTATTTTTAGCCATTTGTATTGCTTAATTCACAGGTGCATGAAAACAGGGCTACACAAATTGCAGTTAATATTCCGATTTTTTTGTACTTTTTCAATTTCACCATTTGTGCATTTCCGAATAACAAATTCAGATTCTGGCCTACCCCTAGGTCCTAGATCCTAGACCAACCTCCCTATCAATTACCAGAATTTGTATGAACCAGGATTCATGATCACACAAGTTACAGCATGGATCAGACCAACAATATGTTCCAGGATATGAATGGGACGGATATGTGACACAACCAAGGGTTGGAACCAGTTCAGGGAACAGAACTGTAAACTGGAAAATAAACATTGAGGAACAGAACCAGAACGTAAACGTTATTTTAGAAGCATGGGGACCGGTTAATAACGTTACTTTAGAAGCATGGGGACCGGTTAATAACGTTATTTTAGAAGCGTGGGGACCGGTTAATAACGTTACTTTTTAGAAGCGTGGGCACCGGTTAATAACGTTATTTTAGAAGCATGGGGACCGGTTAATAACGTTTTAGAAGCTTTAATAACGTTAAGAAGCATGGGGACCGGTTAATAACGTTACTTTTAGAAGCATGGGGACCGGTTAATAACGTTATTTTAGAAGCGTTATTTTTTTAGAAGCGTGGGGACCGGTTAATAACGTTAACGTTTTTTAGAAGCATGGGGACCGGTTAATAACGTTATTTTAGAAGCATGGGGACCGGTTAATAACGTTATTTTAGAAGCATGGGGACCGGTTAATAACGTTATTTTAGAAGCATGGGGACCGGTTAATAACGTTATTTTAGAAGCGTGGGGACCGGTTAATAACGTTATTTTAGAAGCATGGGGACCGGTTAATAACGTTATTTTAGAAGCATGGGGACCGGTTAATAACGTTACTTTAGAAGCATGGGGACCGGTTAATAACGTTATTTTAGAAGCAGCGTGGGGACTGGTTAATAACGTTACTTTTTTAGAAGCGTGGGGACCGGTTAATAACGTTACTTTTTAGAAGCGTGGGGACCGGTTAATAACGTTATTTTATATTCCAGGCATTTTGTTTTTGTCCCACAAACAAATGCAACAAAGCACCTATGCAAAGCCATCACTGTCACTCAGAAACTTATTCCAGTGTCTGCCTGTCACTTTTTGTCAATGCTAGCCCCTCTGAGGCATACTGTAGCTACTGACGTTACAGGCGTGATTCAGGAGATATTTTTTAATTAGAGAACAATGGATTCACTTTTTCAATGCTAGTTGAGGATACTGTAGTTATCACGTTGGATGTATTAACTACAAAGAGGTAGGATGTGTTTTGATTTGAATTCTGGTGCCACTCTGCACACACAAGACCTCATAGAAGCCACTCCTCCGTAGGTATAATTCTATGGGCCTAATTCAGAGAATGCATGTCATAACAACAAGATGCCCAGCGCTTCATGCATAGCTCTCTCCTCACCTGCAAAATTTCAGTCACATTTTTTGTGGTTCGAACCAAAAAATATAATAATGGTTCTGTTCAAAACAAAACAATTGGAAAATCATTTTGATTCCAAACCCTGAACACAACATCCTAAAATGGAGGTGGTGTGCGCATGTGTGGTGCAGTTGAAGGACCCTTACTAGTAGTGATAGTAGAGCTGGCCTATTTTGGATGCCACCTCCCCTATCTGCCATCTCTTCAGGCCATGCCGATTTTCCAGGACCTGCCTGCTCACAAGCAAAAATATAACAAATAAGCAACGCCGTGTTTAAAACGAACATTTACACATTGAAGATGCTTTTAAACTGTCAAACATAACCAAAAGATAGAGGCTCATATACTTCACACAAACAGACTCCGCCCATATTTTAAATGCTGACATTTTAGGAGATACCAGTAACTGTTTTTCCTCCTTCCTGAGAGTCAACTGAACTCTGTCCTTTTTGAGCTATTAAAGACTAAATTATAAACTAGGTGGTTCGAACACTGAATGCTGATTGGCCGACAGCCATGGTAAATCAGACCGTATACCACGGGTACAAAAAACATTTATTTGTACTGCTCTAACTTCGTTGGTATCCAGTTCATAATATCAATAAGGCACCTCGGGGGTTTGTGATATATGGATAATATACCACGGCTAAGGGCTGTGTCCAGGCACTCTGCATTGCGTCGAGTTAATAACATCCCTAAGTCGTGGTATACTGGCCATATACCACACCCCCTCTCGCCTTATTGCTTAAATACATTCTCTGTGAGCAGGGATTGAAAATCTCTGAGCACTGCATCTCTACATCTCATCATCTAGGCTCAAACGTTCTTGATCTATCCATCTGGGGAAATGTGTGTGAGAGAAAGGAGCTGTCAGTGGTCAGCTGACCTATGCTGCTGCTGAAACTTCCACAGCTTGGTGTAGACGTCAAAGGTGCGCACGAAGTAGGACTGCCACTGCTTGTGCCTGTACTGAGGAAGATCTCTGCGAGAGACAAGAGGGGAAGGGGTTAAACAAGAACAGCTCAAGGACAGAACTACAAACATTTTTAAAAAGGCACACGTAGCCTACATATCAATTTTTATTTTACCTTTATTTAACTAGGCAAGTCAGTTAGGAAAAAAAAATCTTATTTTCAATGATGACCTAGGAACAGTGGGTTAGCTGCCATTTTCAGGGGCAGGATGACAGATTTTTTACTTGTCAGCTCGTGGATTCGATCTTACAACCTTTCGGTTACTAGTCCAAATGCTCTAACTACTAGAGAGCTATATTCAATGAATATTACAAAAAAAATACAATGCATAGACACAAACTATCTAGGTTAAATAGGGGAGAGACGTTGTGCCGCAAGGTGTTGCTTGATCTGTTTTTCTAAACCAGGTTTGCTGTTTGTTTGAGCAATATGAGATGGAAGGAAGTTCCATGCAATATTTTCAATGACAGCCTACGAACAGTGGGTTAACTGCATGTTCAGGAGCAGAACGACAGATTTGTACCTTGTCAGCTCGGGGATTTGAACTTGCAACGTTTCGGTTACTAGTCCAACACTCTAATCACTAGGATACCCTGCCGCCCCTGGTGGGATAAGTATGTGTGTGTCAGAGCTGTGTGTAAGTTGACTATGCAAACAACTTGTGATTATCAACACAAAAGAAGAAGAAAAAGAAGAAGTGATGCAGTCCGTCTCTCCTCAACTCTTAGCCAGGAGAGACTGACATGCATAGTATTAACATTAGCCCTCTGATTACAATTAAGAGCAAAACGTGCCACTCTTTTCTGGGCCAGCTGCAGCTTAACTAGGTCTTTCCTTGTAGCACTGGACCACACGACTGGACAATAATCAAAATAGACAAAACTAGAGCCTGCAGAACTTGCTTCTTGGAGTGCAGTGTCAAAAAAGCAGAGCATCTCTTTATTACGGCCAGACCTCTCCCCATCTCTTTATTACGGCTAGACCTCTCCCCATCTCTTTATTACGGCCAGACCTCTCCCCATCTCTTTATTACAGACAGACCTCTCCCCATCTCTTTATTACGGCCAGACCTCTCCCCCTCTCCCCATCTCTTTATTACAGCCAGACCTCTCCCCATCTCTTTATTACGGCCAGACCTCTCCCCATCTCTTTATTACAGCTAGACCTCTCCCCATCTCTTTATTACAGCCAGACCTCTCCCCATCTCTTTATTACAGACAGACCTCTCCCCATCTCTTTATTACAGACCTCTCCCCAGACTCTTTATTACTCCCCCAGAGACCTCTCCCCATCTCTTTATTACAGCTAGACCTCTCCCCATCTCTTTATTACAGCTAGACCTCTCCCCATCTCTTTATTACAGACAGACCTCTCCCCATCTCTCTCTTTATTACAGACAGACCTCTCCCCATCTCTTTATTACAGCTAGACCTCTCCCCATCTCTTTATTACAGCTCCTCTCCCCATCTCTTTATTACAGCCAGACCTCTCCCCATCTCTTTATTACAGCAGACCTCTCCCCATCTCTTTATTACAGCTAGACCTCTCCCCATCTCTTTATCCCCAGACTCTCCCCATCTCTTTATTACAGACAGACCTCTCCCCATCTCTTTATTACGGCCAGACCTCTCCCCATCTCTTTATTACAGCTAGACCTCTCCCCATCTCTTTATTACGGCCAGACCTCTCCCCATCTCTTTATTACAGACAGACCTCTCCCCATCTCTTTATTACAGCTAGACCTCTCCCCATCTCTTTATTACAGCTAGACCTCTCCCCATCTCTTTATTACGGCCAGACCTCTCCCCATCTCTTTATTACAGACAGACCTCTCCCCATCTCTTTATTACGGCCAGACCTCTCCCCATCTCTTTATTACAGCTAGACCTCTCCCCATCTCTTTATTACAGGCCAGACCTCTCCCCATCTCTTTATTACAGACAGACCTCTCCCCATCTCTTTATTACAGACAGACCTCTCCCCATCTCTTTATTACGGCTAGACCTTTCCCCATCTCTTTATTACAGCTAGACCTCTCCCCATCTCTTTATTACAGCCAGACCTCTCCCCATCTCTTTATTACAGCTAGACCTCTCCCCATCCTCTCCCCATCTCTTTATTACAGCCAGACCTCTCCCCATCTCTTTATTACAGACAGACCTCTCCCCATCTCTTTATTACAGCCAGACCTCTCCCCATCTCTTTATTACAGACAGACCTCTCCCCATCTCTTTATTACAGCTAGACCTCTCCCCATCTCTTTATTACAGCTAGACCTCTCCCCATCTCTTTATTACAGCTAGACCTCTCCCCATCTCTTTATTACGGCTAGACCTCTCCCCATCTCTTTATTACAGACAGACCTCTCCCCATCTCTTTATTACAGCTAGACCTCTCCCCATCTCTTTATTACAGCAGACCTCTCCCCCAGAGACCTCTCCCCATCTCTTTATTACAGCCAGACCTCTCCCCATCTCTTTATTACAGACAGACCTCTCCCCATCTCTTTATTACAGACAGACCTCTCCCCATCTCTTTATTACGGCTAGACCTCTCCCCATCTCTTTATTACGGCTAGACCTCTCCCCATCTCTTTATTATCTCTTTATTACAGACAGACCTCTCCCCATCTCCCCATCTCTTTATTACAGACTAGACCTCTCCCCATCTCTTTATTACAGACTAGACCTCTCCCCATCTCTTTATTACAGACAGACCTCTCCCCATCTCTTTATTACAACTAGACCTCTCCCCCATCTCTTTATTACAGACAGACCTCTCCCCATCTCTTTATTACAGACAGACCTCTCCCCATCTCTTTATTACAGACAGACCTCTCCCCATCTCTTTATTACAGCTAGACCTCTCCCCATCTCTCCCTCCCCATCTCTTTATTACAGACTTCTCCCCATCTCTTTATTACAGACAGACCTCTCCCCATCTCTTTATTACAGGCTAGACCTCTCCCCATCTCTTTATTACAGACAGACCTCTCCCCATCTCTTTATTACAGACAGACCTCTCCCCATCTCTTTATTACATTACAGCTAGACCTCTCCCCATCTCTTTATTACAGACAGACCTCTCCCCATCTCTTTATTACTTTCTCCCATCTCTTTATTACGGACCTCTCCCCAGACCTCTCCCCATCTCTTTATTACGGCTAGACCTCTCCCCATCTCTTTATTACAGACAGACCTCTCCCCATCTCTTTATTACAACTAGACCTCTCCCCCATCTCTTTATTACAGACTAGACCTCTCCCCATCTCTTTATTACAGACAGACCTCTCCCCATCTCTTTATTACAGACAGACCTAGACCTCTCCCCATCTCTTTATTACAGACAGACCTCTCCCCATCTCTTTATTACAGACAGACCTCTCCCCATCTCTTTATTACAGACAGACCTCTCCCCATCTCTTTATTACAGACAGACCTCTCCCCATCTCTTTATTACAGACAGACCTCTCCCCATCTCTTTATTACAGACAGACCTCTCCCCATCTCTTTATTACAGGCTAGACCTCTCTCCCATCTCTTTTATTACAGCTATCTCTTTATTACAACAGACCTCTCCCCATCTCTTTATTACAGCCAGACCTCTCCCCATCTCTTTATTACCACCTCTCTCTCTTTATTACAACTAGACCTCTCCCCATCTCTTTATTACAACAGACCTCTCCCCATCTCTTTATTACAGACAGACCTCTCCCCATCTCTTTATTACGGCCAGACCTCTCCCCATCTCTTTATTACAACTAGACCTCTCCCCATCTCTTTATTACAGACTAGACCTCTCCCCATCTCTTTATTACAGACTAGACCTCTCCCCATCTCTTTATTACGGCCAGACCTCTCCCCATCTCTTTATTACAACTAGACCTCTCCCCATCTCTTTATTACAACTAGACCTCACCCCATCTTTACAACCATTGAATCAATATGTTTTGACAATGACAGTTTACAATCTAAGGTAACACCAAGTAATTTAGTCTCCTCAACTTGTTCAACAGACACACCATTCATTACCAGATTCAGCTGAGGTCTAGAACTTAGGGAATGATTTGTACCAATTCCAATGCTCTTCGTTGTAGAGATGTTTAGGACCAGTTTATTTCTGGCCAACCATTGAGGTCTAGAACTTAGGGAATGATTTGTACCAATCACAATGCTCTTCGTTGTAGAGATGTTTAGGACCAGTTTATTTCTGGCCAACCATTTCTAGAACTTAGGGAATGATTTGTACCAACCATTCTTAGTTGTAGAGATGTTTAGGACCAGTTTATTTCTGGCCAACCATTGAGGTCTAGAACTTAGGGAATGATTTGTACCAATCACAATGCTCTTCGTTGTAGAGATGTTTAGGACCAGTTTATTTCTGGCCAACCATTCCAAACCATGTAAAGTGTGGTGTACCGCATATTATTTAGATACTGACTGTTAACACTTGGTGGCCTATAGAAACACCCCAAAAGAAAAGGCTTTAGATGTGCCAAGTGAACCTGCAACCTCAACACTTCAATAACACTTGACATGAGATCTTCTCTAAGCATTACAGGGATATGGCTCTGAATATATACAGCAACTCCTCCCCCATAAGCATTTCTGTCTCTTCTATAAATGGTATATCCTTGTATTGATACTGATGTATTGTTACGGTTTTCTTTAGGTGAAGGAGAGTCGGACCAAAATGCGGCGTGTAGATTGCGATCCATGTTTATTAAACTGAAGCAACACGAATCTAAATACAAACACTACAAAACAATAAACGTAACGAAAACCGAAACAGCCTAATACTGGTGCAAACAAACACAGAACAAGGACATCAGGACACTAAGGACAATCACCCACGAAACACTCAAAGAATATGGCTGCCTAAATATGGTTCCCAATCAGAGACAACGATAAACACCTGCCTCTGATTGAGAACCACTTCAGACAGCCATAGACTTAACTAGAACACCCCACTAAGCTACAATCCCAATACCAACACACCACATACAAAAACCCATGCCACACCCTGGCCTGACCAAATAAATGAAGATAAACACAATATATTTCGACCAGGGCGTGACAGAACCCCCCCCCTAAGGTGCGGACTCCCGGACGCACATCAAAACAATAGGGAGGGTCCGGGTGGGCGTCTGTCCATGGTGGCGGCTCCGGCGCGGGACGTGGACCCCCGCTCTATCAATGTCTTAGTCCCTCTTCCTCGCGTCCTAGGATAGTCCACCCTCGCCGCCGACCATGGCCTAGTAGTCCTCACCCAGAACCCCACTGGACTGAGGGGCAGCTCGGGACTGAGGCAGCTCGGGACTGAGGGGAAGCTCAGCACTGAGGGGAAGCCCAGCACTGAGGGGAAGCCCAGCACTGAGGGGAAGCCCAGCACTGTGGGGAAGCTCAGCACTGAGAGGAAGCTCAGGCAGGTAGTTGGATCCGGCAGATCCTGGCTGGCTGGCGGTTCTGGCAGATCCTGGCGGATCTGGAAGATCCTGGCTGACTGGCGGATCTTCCAGATCCTGGCTGACTGGCGGATCTTCCAGATCCTGGCTGACTGGCGGATCTTCCAGATCCTGGCTGACTGGCGGATCTGGAAGATCCTGGCTGACTGGCGGATCTGGAAGAGTCTGGCTGACTGGCGGATCTGGAAGAGTCTGGCTGACTGGCGGATCTGGAAGAGTCTGGCTGACTGGCGGATCTGGAAGAGTCTGGCTGACTGGCAGATCTGGAAGAGTCTGCAGATCTGGAAGAGTCTGGCTGACTGGCAGATCTGGAAGAGTCTGGCTGACTGGCAGATCTGGAAGAGTGGCTGCTCCATGTAGACTGACGGCTCTGGCGGCTCCTTGCAGACTGGCAGCTCCATGCAGACTGGCAGCTCCATGCAGACTGGCAGCTCTGGCTGCTCCATGCAGACTGACAGCTCCTTGCAGACTGACAGCTCAGGCTGCTCCATGCAGACTGACACCTCAGGCTGCTCCATGCAGACTGACACCTCAGGCTGCTCCATGCAGACTGACACCTCAGGCTGCTCCATGCAGACTGACACCTCAGGCAGCTCCATGCAGACTGACAGCTCTGGCTGCTCCATGCAGACTGACATCTCTGGCTGCTCCATGCAGGCTGACATCTCTGGCTGCTCCATGCAGGCTGGCAGCTCAGGCTGCTCCATGCAGACTGACAGCTCTGGCTGCTCCATGCAGACTGACATCTCTGGCTGCTCCATGCAGGCTGACATCTCTGGCTGCTCCATGCAGGCTGGCAGCTCAGGCTGCTCCATGCAGGCTGGCAGCTCTGGCTGCGCTGAACAGGCAGGAGACTCCGGCAGCGCTGTAGAGGAGGAACGCTCTGACAGCGCTAAACAGGCGGGAGCCTCTGGCAGCGCAGGAGAGGAGGAAGGCTCTGGCAGCGCTGAAGAGGCGAGGCGCACTGTAGGCCTGATGCGTGGTGCTGGCACTGGTGGTACTGGGCCGAGGACACGCACAGGAAGCCTGTTGCGGGGAGCTGCCACCGGAGGGCTGGTGTGTGGAGGTGACACAGGATGGGCTAGACCGTGAAGGCGTACTGGAGATCTTGAGAGCAGGGCTGGCACAAGACGTGCAAGGTTAGGGAGGTGCACAGGAGGCCTAGTGCGTGAGGCTGGCACCATCTTCACCAGCCGACTAACACACACCTCAGGACGAGTGTGAAGCGCTGACCCAGGTGCCATCAAATCCCCGACACGCTCCGTCGGGCGAATTCCATGCTTAAAGAACCAACACAGCAACTCCCTCATTACTCTCTCCTCCAATTTCCCCATTAACTCCTTCACAGTCTCTGCTTCGCTCACCTCCAACACCGGCTCTGGTTCTGGTCTCCTCCTTGGTTCCTCACGATAAACAGGGAGAGTTGGCTCAGGTCTGACTCCTGACTCTGCCACACTCTCCCTGAGCCCCCCCCCAAGAAATTTTTGGGGCTGACTCTCGGGCTTCCTTCCGTGCCACCGTGCTTGCTTCACCAACCTCATTCTCTCGTAACCCTCTGCAAACTGCTCCATCGAATCCCAGGCGGGCTCCGACACTCTCCCTGGGTCGACCGCCCACCTGTCTATTTCCTCCCAAGTAGTGTAGTCCCGATATTGTTGCTGCTGCTGCTGCTGCTGCTGCTGCTTCTGTTGCTTCTCCTGCTGTTTCTGCTGCAGCTGCTGCTGCCTCTGATGATTCTCCTGATTCCAGCGCCTCTCGGCTTTCGCCGCCTCCAGTTCTTCCTTGGAGCGGCGATATTCTCCAGGCTTTGCCCAGGGTCCTTCTCCGTTTAGGATTTCCTCCCAAGTCCAGAATTCCTTATTTCGTATCTCCTGCTGTCGCTGTTGCTTCTCCTGCTGCTCCTGCCTGTTGACACGCCGCTTGGTCCTGTTGTGGTGGGTGATTCTGTTACGGTTTTCTTTAGTTGAAGGAGAGTCGGACCAAAATGCGGTGTGTAGATTGCGATCCATGTTTATTAAACTGAAGCAACACAAATCTAAATACAAACACTACAAAACAATAAACGTAACGAAAACCGAAACAGCCTAATACTGGTGCAAACAAACACAGAACAAGGACATCAGGACACTAAGGACAATCACCCACGAATCACTCAAAGAATATGGCTGCCTAAATATGGTTCCCAATCAGAGACAACGATAAACACCTGCCTCTGATTGAGAACCACTTCAGACAGCCATAGACTTAACTAGAACACCCCACTAAGCTACAATCCCAATACCAACACACCACATACAAAAACCCATGCCACACCCTGGCCTGACCAAATAAATGAAGATAAACACAATATATTTCGACCAGGGCGTGACATGTATCATCAAATGAATTATCTAAGAGAGTCTCAGAAATGGCTAATATATGAATGTTATCTGATGTTAGCAAGTTATTGATTTCATGAACCTTATTTCTAAGGATGTGTCGTGTCTTTGGCTATGCCGGATGAAGTGATATGACATGCTATTCTATAAAATCCTTTCTCTGTAATAATATTACCTGATTGAGCTAATCGTGTAAATGTAATTAAGTAGAGTCGGGGCACCACAAAATAACATTTATAGAGCAGTTATCTTCCGAATAAACTCTTAAAGACCTAGTAATATTTTACCTCAATAGCAGTCAATATTAATCGTCACCTTATTTCAGTCTCATCTGAAAGTTGTACATTCTTGGTTATCTTCACGAACCCTGGCTAACAAGTTGAATCAACAATACAAAATTGGGTTTAATTATTTATTTACAAAATACCTAACTAATTACACAGAATATGCACAGAATGAATCATACCTTGATTACAAATTATGTCATAAAGGAAAACGTCCCTAGCGGACGGAACAGATTTATTTATTTTTATTTCACCTTCACCAGGTAGGCAAGTTGAGAACAAGTTCTCATTTACAATTGCGACCTGGCCAAGATAAAGTGAGGTGAGATACGGGAGGTAAAGGCAAAAAAAGGCCATGGTGGCGAAGTAAATACAATATAGCAATAAAACACTGGAATGGTAGATTTGCAGTGGAAGAATGTGCAAAGTAGAGATAGAAATAATGGGGTGCAAAGGAGCTAAATAAATACAGTAGGGAAAGAGGTAGTTGTTTGGGCTAAATTATAGATGAGCTATGTACTGGTGCAGTAATTTGTGAGCTGCTCTGACAGCTGGTGCTTAAAGCTAGTGAGGGAGATAAGTGTTTCCAGTTTCAGAGATTTTTGTAGTTCGTTCCAGTCATTGGCAGTAGACAACTGGAAGGAGAGGCGGCCAAAGGAAGAATTGGTTTGGGGGTGACCAGAGAGATATACCTGCTGGAGCGCATGCTACAGGTGGGTGCTGCTATGGTGACCAGAGAGCTGAGATAAGGGGGGACTTTACCTAGCAGGGTCTTGTAGATGACCTGGAGCCAGTGGGATTGGCGACGAGTATGAAGCAAGGGCCAGCCAACGAGAGCGTACAGGTCACAGTGGTGGGTAGTATATGGGGCTTTGGTGACAAAACGGATGGCACTGTGATAGACTGCATCCAATTTATTGAGTAGGGTATTTTGTAAATGACATCACCGAAGTTGAGGATCGGTAGGATGGTCAGTTTTACAAGGGTATGTTTGGCAGCATGAGTGAAGGATGCTTTGTTGCGAAATAGGAAGCCAATTTCTGGATTTAACTTTGGATTGGAGATGTTTGATGTGAGTCTGGAAGGAGAGTTTACAGTCTAACCAGACACCTAGGTATTTGTAGTTGTCCACATATTCTAGGTCAGAGCCGTCCAGAGTAGTGATGTTGGACAGGCGGGCAGGTGCAGGCAGCGATCTGTTGAAGATATGACAGCTGGTTACACAAAAGAAAAGGGGGTTGGGTTTGAGTGAAAGAGCAGGAAGACTTGAGGAACAAAGGGAGAAGCCATGCTATTGTAAATACAGTATCTTATGCATTCTAAATTACCGCCCATTTGGAAAAAGAAAATGCAATAAATATTTACTCTGAGCTACGCTTCGGTAGGTTGGTGGTAGATGGAAGGCTGTGTTGCCCAACAGAATCCTTTGAAGAATGTCTCTGCTGGTAAATTGGATACGTTGTAGTAATGTCGTTGTGTGGCACCTCATTTGGCCTCACTGATCATCCCTAAAGCCAACACCTCATTTGGCCTCACTGATCATCCCTAAAGCCAACACCTCATTTGGCCTCACTGATCATCCCTAAAGCCAACACCTCATTTGGCCTCACTGATCATCCCTAAAGCCAACACCTCATTTGGCCTCACTGATCATCCCTAAAGCCAACACCTCATTTGGCCTCACTGATCATCCCTAAAGCCAACACCTTATTTGGCCTCACTGATCATCCCTAAAGCCAACACCTCATTTGGCCGCCTTTCCGTCCAGTTCTCTGCTGCCTGCGACTGGAACGAATTGCAAAAATCTCTGAAGTTGGAGACTTATCTCCCTCACCAACTTTAAACATCTGCTATCTGAGCAGCTAACCGATCGCTGCAGCTGTACATAGTCCATCGGTATATGTATATAGCCCACCCAATTTACCTACCTCATCCCCATACTGTTTTTATTTGATTTACTTTTCTGCTCTTTTGCACACCAGTATCTCTACCTGCACATGTTCATCTGATCCTTTATCACTCCAGTGTTAATCTGCTAAATTGTAATTATTCACTCCTATGGCCTATTTATTGCCTACCTCCTCATGCCTTCTGCACACAATGTATATAGATTCTTTTTTTTCCTACTATGTTATTGACTTGCTAATTGTTTATTGTTTACTCCATGTGTAACTCTGTGTTGTTGTCTGTTCACACTGCTATGCTTTATCTTGGCCAGGTCGCTGTTGCAAATGAGAACTTGTTCTCAACTAGCCTACCTGGTTAAATAAAGGTGAAATAAAAATCAATAAATAAAATAAATAGGCCTACGGGTATCATACTCCATGTGGAACAGAGTCTAGATTTTTGTTAAGGTGTTACTATAGATCCCGGGTTCATTCCCGGGCTGTGCCACAACCGGTCATGGCAGGGAGTCCCAGGGAGTCCTCATTACTAAGAGAAGTAATGAAGCAACCAATTCCAAGTTCTCAGACAATCGTTCAGGCACGTGTTGTCACTACTGTACACACTCGTAAGGGACAGAGGGGGGAGGGAGACAGAAGGAGAGTGAGTGTGCAAGGGAGAAGATACAGCCTGCAGCTACTGACATACCAAGCCTAAAAAATATTTGAACTTGCAATTTATACTAGGCCTAAATAGCCTTTCCGTGGAGAAAAGCAGGCTAGCTCTTGCTAATTGCTAAATGTAAAATAGGCCTAGGCCAAATGAACTGTCGCACATCGAAAAAGATGGAAACTTGCAAACCACTTGGGCAACAAGGCAAGCAATGAATGGCATGACATAAAAGATGCTCAGTCTAAACAGCATTTGTTGTTGAAATATATTTTCTATATTATTTGTCATGAAGTGTTATTTGCAGTCGTCACTATGACAACTACCCTGAAGCACTGAATGGTCCTGTGTTACCACCTTAATAATAGAACTACAGAGTGCAGTAAGATGCTTTGATCCATTGATTGACAGGTACTGCAGAATGATAAATGGTCCTTGGTGTGGATGATCACCAACATTCAGTTATGTATACTTTATCATTATAGTTATCGTCCTTGGTGTGGATGATCACCAACCTTCAGTTATGTATACTTTATCATTATAGTTATCGTCCTTGGTGTGGATGGCCCTTAAAGGTTGACAAATAAGACAAAGTGCCACGTCAAACTGAAAAGGTTGTACTCTTCAATTTGGGGTTGATACTAAGAAATGTGGTATTACAGAAATTGTGTATTTTCATTCACCTTAATTCTGAGAGTGTGGACCATCTTTTTACCATTGATAATTTAGGTCTACGAGCCATTTATTAAATAACTAACTGATCATTTAGGTCTACGAGCCATTTATTAAATAACTAACTGCTCATTTAGGTCTATGAGCCATTTATTAAATAACTAACTGATCATTTAGGTCTACAAGCCAATTATTAAATAACTAACTGATCATTTAGGTCTACGAGCCATTTATTAAATAACTTACTGATCATTTAGGTCTACGAGCCATTTATTAAATAACTTACTGATCATTTAGGTCTACGAGCCATTTATTAAATAACTTACTGATCATTTAGGTCTATGAGCCATTTATGTCACGCCCTGACCATAGAGAGCCTTTGTTTTTCTATGGTAAAGTAGATCAGGGAGTGACTGGGGGGTTTTGTAGTTATTATTTTCTATGTGGGGTTCTAGTTTAGTTTTTCTATGTTGGTGATTGTTTATGATTCCCAATTAGAGGCAGCTGGCTATCGTTGTCTCTGATTGGGGATCATATTTAAGTAGCCTTTTTTCCACCTGTGTTTTATGGGATATTGTTTTGAGTTAGTGCATGTAGCACCTCTGTAGTCACGGTTCGTTGTTCGTTTATTGTTTATTGTTTTGATTTGCTAAGTTTCACTTTCAATAAATTATGTGGAACTCAACATCCGCTGCGCCTTGGTCCATCTCTACAAACGAACGTGACAATTTATTAAATAACTAACTGATCATTTAGGTGGCCCCCAATCTGGCCCTCAAACCATCACGGTCACCTAATAATACCCAGTTCACAATTGGCTCATTCACCCCCCTCCTCTCCCCTCTAACTATTCCCCAGGTCGTTGCTGCAAATGAGAACGTGTTCTCAGTCAACTTACCTGGTAAAATAACGGATAAATAAATAAAATAAAAAAAGGTCAACGAGCCATTTATTAAATAACTTACTGATCATTTAGGTCTATGAGCCATTTATTAAGTAACTAAGTGTGGAGTCATTTGGAGACAGACAGAGAGAGAGAGACAGACAGACAGGCTGACCGTAGGCCATTGAAGAGTTGTTTGGATTTGTCCAGTAGGTAGCAGAAGTCTGTGACTGTCTTCCTTTCACCCAATGGGATGTCATCCTCAGCCCCAGTCATGGCACCTGCCTCTCACCCCTGAAAAACAAGAACATCTTTGACTTGACAGAGGCCATATAATACAAACAGTAAAACTAAAAGGGCATTTTGTCATTTATTATTTTTTTGTAGGTAATATGTATCTGCAATATGTATCATGTATTTTCTGCATCATCAAACAACCAAAGTGCTCTAAACTGTCCAAGAATTCACTGTCAAGCTCTAGTGATCAGGCTCTGGCTATAAGCATGAGCCTTGCGAATCAGTGCATACATTCTACAAGGTGTGTGTGTGTACGTGTGAGAGAGTGTAAGATCAGGTCACACACACTGAAACTTCTTGTTTGAGAGCATTCTTTTGCCATTACCAAATGACCAAAGGGCTCTACAATGTCTAACACTTAGGCTAACTGCGGTCAAGGGCAACCAGCTCAAGCACTACCTATTTTGCAGAAAAGGTATAACCAATTTTACAGAAAAATGTGGCACCTTTTTTTGGAAGCAGAGTTGGATCTACTGACAAATTCTCTAAAACAACATTGGAGGCGGCTTATGGTAGAGAAATGAACATTCAATTCTCTGGCAACAGCTATGGTGGACATTCCTGCAGTCAGCATGCAATTGCATGCTCCCTCAAAACCTGAGATCTGTCATTGTGTTGTGAAAAAACTGCACATTTTAGAGTGGCCTTTTGCCCCCAGCACAATGTGCACCGGTGTAATGATCATGCTGTTTAATCAGCTTCTTGATATGCCACACCGGTCAAGTGGATGGATAGTCTTGGCAAAGGAGAACTGCTCACTAACAGGGATGTAAACATTATTGTGCACAAAATTTGAGAGAAATACACTTTGTGCATATGGAACATTTTTGGGATATTATATTTCAGCTCTTGAAACATGGGACCCACATTTTACATGTTGCGTTTATAGTTTTGTTCAGTATAGCTAGGGGCAATCCAACATCACTGAGTGAAACCATCCATAATTTAAAGCATGCGATGGCTGCACCATGTTATGGGTACAGTGCTTGACTTGGGACAGAGTGCCGTACCGTGTGGTGGTTAATTTCTTTACTATCAAATGAGGATAGACAAACTTATCACACAAGTCAGAGTTATACTTAAGCTAAATCTTTATTCACTTATTAATAAGGGAGCAGGTCAATACAACACACACACAAAGTTAATCAATTGAGTGCTCTACGATAATGATGGCTGGTCGACGAATCACCCTCAAATGATTCGTCGAGAGCCCCCAGACAAAAGTGCAAAGGTCTTTTATAGCCAAGAAACACCTCTTTCAGTCTACATGGCGAACAACAGATGGATGGAATGGGTCACAAGGTGTTACGAATCCCTTTTGGCCCGACAGTCTAGGGGGGATGGTAATGAGACCCGTAACATAACTCATGCAAATTATAATTGTGACAAAGTAAAAGTGTGAACGAAATAACCACGACAACTGAAATTATACCGTCAAACTCAGGGTTTATTGTATTATACACACGCATTTATTATACACACGGAAATGGGGGGAGCAGGAAAAGGGGCTGAGCTGGACCCACGGAAAGAAACAAGCATCCAAAACACCCCTAAGCTAGACTAGCCTAATTTAACAGCTAACTAACTAACCAAAAATACAGTGGGTGGTCCGCCCAGTTCTAACTAGTGTTTTTAACAAAGTCTATCTACGGGTAGTGTATGCCCATGGGCGACTTGTCTTGGTTTCCCCTTTTCCCACCAGCAATCAAACACAAACACCATAACCAAAAACAATACTCACAGAGATGGCAAATCGGTCAATGGAGCAACAACCGCAGAGAACTTTTTACAGAAGCTACGGTAGTAGCCAACCATCCCTAAAAAGCGGCGTAGCTCTCGTCTGGTGGTAGGTGCAGGGAATGCAGTTATAGCCAAGACCTTGGCATCAACAGGGCGCACCTGTCCATGGCCAACCTCTTTACCGAGATAGGTAACAGTAGCCTTCCCAAACTCGCACTTTGCCAAGTTCAGGGTTAGAGAAGCAGCTGCCAACCGTTCACATACTACCCTTAGCGAGTCAACATGATCTGACCACTCAGACGAATAAATCACTAGGTCATCAAGGTATGCACTACAATTAGGAACGCCAGCTAATACGGAGTTAACCAGTCGTTGGAAAGTGGCTGGTGCATTTCGCATCCCAAAAGCCATGACTGAGTACTGTAGGAAGTTGTCTGGGGTCACAAAGGCAGAAATCTCAGAAGCACGTGAAGTTAACGGAACCTGCCAGTAACCTTTTAAGAGGTCCAACTTAGTTACATACTTAGCAGCACCAATAGTGTCGATACAGTCGTCCAGTCTGGGTAACGGGAACAAATCTGGCATTGTGACAGAATTTACCTTTCGATAATCCGTACATAACCTGGACGTGCCATCAGGTTTAGGAACCAAAATGCAAGGAGAACTCCAAGGGCTGGAACTTGGCGTAGCCAGGTCATTCTCCAACAAATATTTCACCTCATCCCTCATTATCTTCCTCTTGGAAGCGTTGATACTATATGGGTGTTGCTTGATAGGTGTAGCATTTCCAACATTAATGTCATGTTCCAACACATTTGTGCGAGTAGGAACGTCATTAAAGAGACATGGAAAACTGTGTAGTAGCCTCACAATATCATTAGCCTGTCCATCCGTTAAATGAACCAGACCTGACTGGATAGACAGCAGCATTTCTGAGTTGGGCAATCTAACACACTGCTGTTGAGTGTTGCGCAACTCCAATCCATCATCATCATCATCATCATCAATATGACAGTCCACTATGATAGCAGTAGTAGCAGAGGAGACAGCAGTACCTTCCTCTGTTTTTGAACTATCTAACTGTGTGATGGGTCAGGTGTGATAAGCTTTCAACATGTTAATGTGACACACACGAGATTGGCGTTGTCTATCAGGAGTTTGAAGCACATAGTCAGTTTCACTTATTTTCTTTTCAATCAAATAAGGACCAGAGAAACGAGCTGACAGTGAAGATCCTGGAACAGGTAATAACACCAGTACTTGGTCACCTGGCTGTAGTGGACGAGAAACAGCCTCTTTATCATAGTGTCTTTTCATACTCCTCTGTGAGGAAGACAGAGCTTCCTTTGCGAGAGCACAAGCTTGATGTAGGCGCTCACGAAAGCGACTAACGTAGTCCAACACATTCTCGTCTCCTGTACACAACTCTTGGGACAAGAACTGTTCTTTAAGGACTTTCATTGGTCCTCTCACTGTATGACCAAACACTAGTTCAGCCGGGCTGAAACCTAGGGACTCCTGCACAGTTTCACGAGCAGCAAACAAAACTAGAGGAACTCCCTCATCCCAATCTTTCTCAGATTCCAAACAATATTTACGTAGCATAGACTTCAGTGTCTGATGCCATCTTTCAAGCGCACCCTGAGACTCTGGGTGATAGGCGCTTGACACACGGTGCGTAATTGACAAGGATTTTAACACCTGCTTGAAGAGCTTGGATAGGAAATTGGTACCTTGATCGCTTTGTACCACCTTAGGTAACCCGAATGTCGTGAAGAATTTTATTAAGGCTTTACTCACTACCGGGGCTGTAATCCTTCGCAGAGGAATGGCCTCGGGGTATCTTGTAGCCATACACATAATCGTTAACAAAAACTGGTAACCCGATTTTGTCTTCGGCAACGGTCCAACACAATCAACCACCACATGCTCGAATGGTTCACCTATGACAGGTATGGGACAAAGAGGAGCGGGAGGAATAACCTGATTTGGTTTTCCTGTTATCTGACGTGTGGCATGTCCGACAAAACTGAGCCACATCTTGTTTTAAACCCGGCCAAAAGAAATGTCGAAGGATCCGATCATAAGTCTTTGTGATTCCTAAATGACCAGACCACTGGTGATCATGAGCAAGGGATAACACATTTTGTCGAAAGGCTGTAGGAATCACTATTTGGTAAACAGCATTCCAATCTCCACCCGCGTCAACATGGGATTTCCATTTACGCATGAGGAGATTACCATCAATAAAGTAAGCCACGTTCTTCATCTTTACATCTTCCAATGAGACAACACTAGAAAAACATTTAGCAAGCTTGTCATCAACCTTTTGGTTAGCAATCAGCTGCTCACGAGTGACTGGTAACTGTATTGCCTCAGCAATAAGTTCAACGTTCTTTGATTCTTTCCTGGGCTGTTTGTCAGAGGTGATCAGCTTCTCAGAGGTATCACACAACCCATCCTCTGGATCAACCTCTTTGAACAGAACAGTGTTTGACAAATCTATCACGTCACCCTCTTGTCGTGCCTGAGCACGAGTGACAGCACAAGCGGGGAACACATGTGGATAACTCTGTGCCAACTCATTCGAGAGAGAGTGGTCACTTTTATCCAATACTTCCAATACAGGTACTACGTTTCCTCCGGCAATATCGTTACCCATTATAAAGGTCACACCTTTCACTGGCAACATAGGACGTACCCCCACTCTGAATATTCCACTGATTAACTCAGAGTGTACTTTCACAAAGTGCAATGGCACTGGGACAAATCCCATTTCAATACCCTGCACTAACACACTGGAACCACAGTATGTATCATCAGATCAGATAAGGGCAACACATCAGACAATATAAACGACTGCGCCGCACCAGTATCTCGAAGGATTTTAACCGGTCGCTGAGACGCTTCGTCATTCGTTAGGGACACAAACCCCTCGAAAATGAATGGTTCATAACTGCGGTCGGGGACTGAGACTTTCAAACTGCAGTTACCCTGAGGCACCTGTTTTGTTGCAGACCTCACAACCGTACGAATTAGAGCAACACCAGTTGGCGGCTTGGCACGAAGAGGCATCCCTTGTTTGCGTTTTAGCAGGAAACAATCATTAATCATATGTCCCACTTTATGACAATAGAAACAGGGACGCTCATTCTTCTGGCGTGCTTGATATACTACTGCTGGTCGACTAGGGCTAAAAGTAGGAAACTCAGTGGCTCTACTCTCAGTTTGAGCCGAAAACACACTCTTGTGCGTCAACACAAACTCGTCTGCCAACACAGACGCTTCTGCCAGGGAGGATACTTTCTGTTCGTTTAGGTAAACTACAATGCGTTCGGGTAAGCAATTTTTAAACTCTTCCAACAAGATTAACTCCCGGAGAGAGTTGAAATCAGTTACCTTACTAGCAGCATGCCATTTATCAAACAGATTTCCCTTGTCTCTAGCAAATTCCACATACAGTGCCTTGCAAAAGTATTCGGCCCCCTTGAACTTTGCGACCTTTTGCCACATTTCAGGCTTGAAACATAAAGATATAAAACTGTATTTTTTTTGTGAAGAATCAACAACAAGTGGGACACAATCATGAAGTGGAACGACATTTATTGGATATTTCAAACTTTTTTAACAAATCAAAAACTGAAAAATTGGGCGTGCAAAATTATTCAGCCCCTTTACTTTCAGTGCAGCAAACTCTCTCCAGAAGTTCAGTGAGGATCTCTGAATGATCCAATGTTGACCTAAATGACTAATGATGATAAATACAATCCACCTGTGTGTAATCAGTCTCCTTATAAATGCACCTGCACTGTGATAGTCTCAGAGGTCTGTTAAAAGCGCAGAGAGCATCATGAAGAACAAGGAACACACCTGGCAGGTCCGAGATACTGTTGTGAAGAAGTTTAAAGCCGGATTTGGATACAAAAAGATTTCCCAAGCTTTAAACATCCCAAGGAGCACTGTGCAAGCGATAATATTGAAATGGAAGGAGTATCAGACCACTGCAAATCTACCAAGACCTGGCCGTCCCTCTAAACTTTCAGCTCATACAAGGAGAAGACTGATCAGAGATGCAGCCAAGAGGCCCATGATCACTCTGGATGAACTGCAGAGATCTACAGCTGAGGTGGGAGACTCTGTCCATAGGACAACAATCAGTCGTATATTGCACAAATCTGGCCTTTATGGAAGAAAGCCATTTCGTAAAGATATCCATAAAAAGTGTTGTTTAAAGTTTGCCACAAGCCACCTGGGAGACACACCAAACATGTGGAAGAAGGTGCTCTGGTCAGATGAAACCAAAATTGAACTTTTTGGCAACAATGCAAAACGTTATGTTTGGCGTAAAAGCAACACAGCTCATCACCCTGAACACACTATCCCCACTGTCAAACATGGTGGTGGCAGCATCATGTTTTGGGCCTGCTTTTCTTCAGCAGGGACAGGGAAGATGGTTAAAATTGATGGGAAGATGGATGGAGCCAAATACAGGACCATTCTGGAAGAAAACCTGATGGAGTCTGCAAAAGACCTGAGACTGGGACGGAGATTTGTCTTCCAACAAGACAATGATCCAAAACATAAAGCAAAATCTAGAACGGAATGGTTCAAAAATAAACATATCCAGGTGTTAGAATGGCCAAGTCAAAGTCCAGACCTGAATCCAATCGAGAATCTGTGGAAAGAACTGAAAACTGCTGTTCACAAATGCTCTCCATCCAACCTCACTGAGCTCGAGCTGTTTTGCAAGGAGGAATGGGAAAAAAATTCAGTCTCTCGATGTGCAAAACTGATAGAGACATACCCCAAGCGACTTACAGCTGTAATCGCAGCAAAAGGTGGCACTACAAAGTATTAACTTAAGGGGACTGAATAATTTTGCACGTCCAATTTTTCAGTTTTTGATTTGTTAAAAAGGTTTGAAATATCCAATAAATGTCGTTCCACTTCATGATTGTGTCCCACTTGTTGTTGATTCTTCACCAAAAAATACAGTTTTATATCTTTATGTTTGAAGCCTGAAATGTGGCAAAAGGTCGCAAAGTTCAAGGGGGCCGAATACTTTCGCAAGGCACTGTGTCTTTTGGAAGGCGAGGAGAAGAATGAGAAACTATCTCTGGAGGCCACCAAGAGAGGGGAGCTATCCACGAAGATCCACTAAGACGGTGACAAACCCGTGAATTTGGTTGGAGTTTAAAGATAATCGTATTGTGTTCCTGTTTCATCTGAAGAAGATGTATGTTTTTCCTTGGGAGATTTTCATTGATTATGTTGGAGTGTTTATATTGACCAAAATCCCTCAATAGAGAACTGTGTTCAATCAAGAAAACCTACTCCTGGCTTTACATAACTTACATTACTATGAAGCAGTAGCCAAGAAGATGAACAGTGAATTGGAAAGCCAATTCGACAAGGCCTAATTCATTTTAAAAAGTCTCCATTTTCTGCTACTAACAAAAGGGCTTTGTGTGGGAGCCTACACAGGGTACAAAACATTAAGAACACCTTCCTAATATTTGAGTTGCACCCCCGTTTGCCCTCAGAACATCCTCAATTCGTCGGGGCATGGACTACAAGGTGTCGAAAGCATTCCACAGGAATGCTGGCCCATGTTGACTTGACTACAAGTTGACTGGATGTCCTTTGGGTAGTGGACCATTCTTGATATACATGGTAAACTGTTGAGCATGTAAAACCCAGCAGTGTTGCAGTTCTTGACACACTCAACCCAGTGCGCCTGGCACCTACTACCTTATTATACAAAGCGATCCATCTTTAGTCCGCAATGCTTTGTGCTTAGAAACAAGCTGTAAAATGCCGGGGAAAGATGTGACTCCGACGCATATGGGACATCTTTGGCTGGAATCTATGACCTTCAGAGGCTGCGCTACAATCTTCTATAGCCGAGGAGATGAAGAAATTGACTTGGGAAGTTTTTTATTTTACCTTTATTTAACTAGGCAAGATCAGTTAAGAACAAATTCTTATTTTCAATGACGGCCTAGGAACAGTGGGTTAACTGCCTGTTCAGGGGCAGAACGACAGATGTGTACCTTGTCAGCTCGGGGGTTTGAACTTGCAACCTTCCGGTTACTAGTCCAACGCTCTAACCACTAGGCTACCCTGCCGCCCCAAAACACTAATGTGTGATTCTGTCACTATCAACTGACGTTATTCTAAACAAGTCAGGAGCAAGCCAGCTCGCCTAAGGAACGGAACTGAATTATTTAGGTCAGACTGTTCTCTCTGCTACCGCATGGCAAGCGGTACCGGGACTCGTCAACAACTTCTACTCACAAGCCATAAGACTGCTGAACAATGAATCAAATGGCTACCCGGACTATTTACATTGACCCCCCATCCCCGTTTGTTTTTACACAGCGGCCACTCCCTGTTTATTATCTATGCATAGTCACTTTACCCCTACCTACATGTACAAATTACCTCAAATAACCTGTACCCCCGCACAACAACTCAGTACCGGTACCCCCTGTATATAGCCTCGTTATTGTTATTTGTGTTACTTTTTTTCAATGGTATTTTTTACTTTAGTTTATTTAGTAAATATTTTCTTAAGCAGTTCACGCTGTTGACAACACACATTTGTTTGAAGTGTGCAACTAGAGGTGAACAAAAAATCTCTAGACCACCTTTACTCCACACACAGAGACGCATACAAAGCTCTCCCTCGTCAAATCTGACCATCACTCGATCCTGATTCCTGCTTATAAGCAAAAACTCAAACAGGAAGTACGATGAAGCGGATGCTAAGCTACAGGAATGTTTCGCTAGCACAGACTGGAATATGTTGTGCGATTCATCCGATGGCATTGAGGAGTACACCACATCAGTCACTGGCTTCATCAATAAGTACTTTGATGACGTGGTCCCCACAGTGTCCATACATATTCCAACAAGAAGCCTTGGATTAACAGGCAACAGCGGAATTGAGCTAAAGGCTTGAACTGCCGAGTTCAATGAACAGGACACTAATCCGGATGCTTATAAGAAATCCCGCTCCGGCCTCCGAAGAACAACAACCAACAGGTTGCTTACAGCCAGTGACTCCCACCTTACAGCCAGTAGTGATCCAAAGCCCCCCTTACAGCCAGTAGTGCCCCCCTTACAGCCAGTAGTGATCCAAAGCCCCCTGCTTACAGCCAGTAGTGATCCAAATCCCCCTGCTTACAGCCAGTAGTGCCCCCCTTACAGCCAGTAGTGATCCAAAGCCCCCTGCTTACAGCCAGTAGTGATCCAAAGCCCCCTGCTTACAGCCAGTAGTGATCCAAAGCCCCCCTTACAGCCAGTAGTGATCCAAAGCCCCCCTTACAGCCAGTAGTGATCCAAAGCCCCCTTACAGCCAGTAGTGATCCAAAACCCCTGCTTACAGCCAGTAGTGATCCAAAGCCCCCTGCTTACAGCCAGTAGTGATCCAAAGCCCCCCTTACAGCCAGTAGTGATCCAAAGCCCCCTTACAGCCAGTAGTGATCCAAAGCCCCCCTTACAGCCAGTAGTGATCCAAAGCCCCCTGCTTACAGCCAGTAGTGATCCAAAGCCCCCTGCTTACAGCCAGTAGTGCCCCCCTTACAGCCAGTAGTGATCCAAAGCCCCCTGCTTACAGCCAGTAGTGATCCAAAGCCCCCTGCTTACAGCCAGTAGTGATCCAAAGCCCCCTTACAGCCAGTAGTGATCCAAAGCCCCCCTTACAGCCAGTAGTGATCCAAAGCCCCCTGCTTACAGCCAGTAGTGATCCAAAGCCCCTGCTTACAGCCAGTAGGGCCCCCCTTACAGCCAGTAGTGATCCAAAGCCCCCCTTACAGCCAGTAGTGATCCAAAGCCCCCTGCTTACAGTCAGTAGTGCCCCCCTTACAGCCAGTAGTGATCCAAAGCCTCCCCCTTACAGCCAGTAGTGATCCAAAGCCCCTGCTTACAGCCAGTACCCTACATACCCAACATTATTCATCTCATATGTATACGTATATACTGTACTCTATATCATCTACTGCATCTTTATGTAATACATGTATCACTAGCCACTTTAACTATGCCACTTTGTTTACATACTCATCTCATATGTATATACTGTACTCAATACCATCTACTGTATCTTGCCTATGCCACTCTGTATCATCACTCATTCATATATCTTCATGTACATATTCTTTATCCCCTTACACTTGTGTCTATAAGGTAGTAGTTTCGGAATTGTTAGCTAGATTACTTGTTGGATTTACTGCATTGTCGGAACTAGAAGCACAAGCATTTCGCTACACTCGCATTAACATCTGCTAACCATGTGTATGTGACAAAAAAAAAAAGTGATTTGATTTTGATTTAATACTGGAGGGATAGATGTGCAGATGATGATGTGCAAGTCGAGATACTGGGGTGCAAGAGGGTAAGTAATAATATGGGGAGGAGGTAGTCGGGTGTGCTATTTACAGATTAGCTGTGTACAGGTACAGTGATCGGTAAGCTGCTCTGACAGCTGATACTTAAAGTTAGAGAGGGAGATGCAAGTCTCCAGCTTCAGAGATTTTTGCAATTTGTTCAAGTCATTGGCAGCAGAGAACTGGAAGGAAAGGCAGTCAAAGTAAGTGTTGGCTTTGTGGATGACCAGTGCAATATATCTGCTGGAGCGTGTGCTACGGGTGGGTGTTGCTATGGTGACCAGTGAGCTGAGATAAGGCGGGGCTTTATCTAGCAAAGACTTATAAATGACCTGACATATCTGACAGATATGTAGTGAGGGCCAGCCAACGAGAGCACACAGGTTGCAGTGGTGGGTAGTATATGGGGCTTTGGCGACAAAATGGATGGCACTGTGAAAGACTGCATCCAATTTGCTGAGTAGAGTGTTGGGGGCTATTTTATAAATGACATTGCCGAAGTCAAGGATCGGTAGGATAGTCAGTTTTACGAGGGTATGTTTGGCGGCACGAGTGAAGGAGGCTTTGTTGCGAAATAGGAAGCCGATTCTAGATTTCATTTTGGATTGGAGATGTTTAATATGAGTCTGGAAGGAGAGTTTACAGTCTAGCCAGACACCCAGGTATTTGTAGTTGTCCACATATTCTAGGTCAGAACCGTCCAGAGTAGTGATGCTAGTCGGGCGGGAGGGTGCGGGCAGCAATCGGTTGAAGAGCATGAACTTAGTTTTACTAGTATTTAAAAGCAGTTGGAGGCCACGGAAGGAATGTTGTATGGCGTTGAAGCTCGTTTGGAGGTTTGTTAGCACAGTGTCCAAAGAAGGGCCAGATGTATACAGAATGGTGTCGTCTGTGTAGAGGTGGATCAGAGAATCACCAGCAGCAAGAGCGACATCTTTGATACAGGTATATACAGAGAAAAGAGTCGGCCCGAGAATTGAACCCTGTGGCACGCCCATAGAGACTGCCAGAGGTCCGGACAACAGGCCCTCTGATTTGACACACTGAACTCTATCTGAGAAGTAGTTGGTGAACCAGGCGAGGCAGTCATTTGAGAAGCCAAGGCTATTGAGTCTGCCGATAAGAATGCGGTGATATCTTATAACTATTAAGTTAACCGTCTAAAATGTGCTAAATGCTCAGTTGTGTGTTTAGTTTGCTAATATAGTAGCCAGTTAGCTAACTAAGTGGTTAGCTTCTTCCAAAAACAAACATTCACTTATTAGAATTTGTTATTTAACCTTTATTTAACTAGGCAAGTCAGTTATGAACAAATTTTTATTTACAATGATGGCCTACATGGACCAAACCCGACGACGCTGGGCCAATTGTGCGCCACCCTATGGGACTCCCAATCATGGCCAGTTGTGATACAGCTGGGATTTGAACCAGGGACTGTAGTGATGCCCCTTGCACTCAGATGCAGTGCCTTAGACCGCTTGGTAAAAGCAGAAAATCCCCTCCTAGATGAAGAGCAATGCTGGCTAATATTTGTTTTGTGTGAGTAGTGTAGGTCAGAAACTGTACAAAATGTTAGCAATGCGCTTGTTAGCATTTAGTTAACATTCTCTATGGGATTTTACATGTACTTGTTAGTATTGCTAACCTTCGGATTACAGCCCATCAGTGGGGTTTGTGTTCAGTGCCAGTATTACCGAATATTCCGGTATGGCACAAGGTCAGTATGACAATCTGGATACCGCCCAAGCCTAGAGCTGGACATTCTGTTAGGAGACAATGCAATGAGACACCTGTGCGAGGTGTTCAGAGTAGATGGTACGGCGAGTGTTCGGGGATTCCATGAGTTCAAGGACTCCAAAGCTACAAAAAAAATGCCAGTCTCCTTGTCACCTCTGATGAAAGCAGTAGAAACCATCGCCATATCCACCAGTGAATGCGAGCGTGCATTCAGCAGCATGAATGACATTGTGAAACGCGCTCGCAGTGAGCTACCTCTCCAATTTGCTTTTCCTCAAACGCAACGATCAACCACTGCTGCTGTTCCACCCCTTGCCATATGTGAAGACATGGCTGAGTAAAGGAAGGAGACACGCCAACACAACCAACTGCCCTGCCAAAGAACACACAAAGCAATGTGGAGCTTGTTTTGATATGATAAGGCGAAAGTGGGAAGATTGTTTTTTTATCTAAGTGATTTGAAAATGATATGCTAATAAGAATACATTTTCAAAAATGGTCTGTTCAACCTATTTTACACACCAGTACTCCCTCTCTTCAATGCATTTCAGCACCATGGCCAGCTCCTCCAAAAAAGCAGTTAAAGTGCTTGGAGCTTCAACAGTGACTTGTTTAACATCATTAATGTTATGTCAGTCCTGGCACGCAGGGTCCTTCTGTTAAAAGACCTAATCTGTTTATGAAACTTGTTTGTAGGCGCTAGTGTACAGTGGTACTGATATGCTTGTGTTTGTAAGCCTACGAAAAAGGTCACAAAGCCTTAATAATAGCAATAAGGGACCTCAGGGGTTTGTGATATATGGCCAATACACCATGTCTAAAGGCTGTTTCCAGGTACTCCACGTTGTGTTGCGCTTGAGAACAGCCCTTAGCCGTGGAATAGTAACCCCCACTGGGCCTTATTGCTTGATTATGTGAAGATGCGTGTATACTTGAATGCTGCCTTTATGAATTACCTTAGCTTATAATGTGCTGATCTGTTCTTGAACCAACTGAACCATTTAAAATCATTCCTTATGAAGACCAGATGTACTACTGTTAAAACTATTATTTGATCCTATACCGTATATCTTCTTGATAGCACTGATGCCTTTGCTTTTTAGGAATTGTAGCACTCAATACTTAAGTGGCATTTCATGGAGGTATTCCATATCTTTATCAGTGTTTTATTTAGTCTTGGTACAAAGGGTTTTGTTTATTAATGTTTATAAATTTGAGAGCTTATAAAAATGCAATATTGAATTACATTAACAAACTCTTGAACTCTTGAAGTCAGTATTGTATAGTAAATTTTAAGTGTATATTATTGTTGTCTGATATGCTACTAGACCTCAATGGAATAAGACTTATTTACAGTGAATAATCAAAAGGTCTCTATAGCATAATGTAATTTGTGAACTTCGGTGAACATAGTCTCATGCACCGACTTGGAAAAAGACAGCTCCTGCACCTCTTCCATCCCAAGTGAATAACTGTATTTGGTTCAATTGTCATCAGCAATGAATTAGGACATGGCAGGATCAAGTGGAAAGTTGATAGCACTGACATTGCAATCAGGACACCAAAATGTGACAACTGTGCAAGGGGGTGTATGCCTTCTAGTCAACTAGGTTCCATTCAAATGAATAGCTCCCTCACCAGACTGGAGCTGGAAGTCGAGAAAAATTTTTTTGACAATTTGCTTCACTGTCATTTCTTTTCAGTGGACTTTTTTTTAAAGCACTTTCAACTCAAGATGCTGTGAGAAAGCATCTCAAATCCCCAGAGCAAGAGCGACCTAGGCTACAGAATATGACATGTACTCACCTTAAAGAACAGTCCGGCTTGTGTCAAGTCCGAGTCCACTTGACAGCAGTTGCCTATATGTCTTAAAATTAGACAAATCGTTTTGACAAAAATGAAGGGGTATTGAGAAAAACGACAATCAGTGCAGTAATTTGTAACAGGACACACGCGAGTCTTTGCAGTGACACAAGCAGGGCATTGCTCGTTGCACTATTACATAACTTAACGATGAGCTCGTGTTACATTCAGCGTGCACGCTGTTATGTTGGTGATTTAACGTTGTGAAAATAGCTACGTCCATAGCTAGCCAGCGAAGGGTAATGTCTGGACTCGTCACATCAATAATGCATTTAGTAACTAGCAAGCTAGCTAGTTCGCCTAACGTCGTTAGTTGTTAACGTTGTGACGTTAGATTTTGAATCGTTCATGCAAAAATAGCCTCTATCCAATCAATTAGCAGCAATGCATTTAGCTAGGTAGCTATTAACAGTGCATCCATTTAAGCAGCACGATTCAGGCAAAGGTTGGGATACTCTGTGATACAGCAGGTAGCTAACTAACAATATCTAGCTACCGTAGCTAGTATGATGTGCAAGTAATTTAATCTGGTTACTACCGCTAAGTAACGTTAGCTGCGAGAACAGCTGGGCAGTGGGAGACGTAGCAACTAACGGTAACGTTGGCTAGCTAATATACTACCTAGCTAACGTTAACGAACTGACTCGTTCCTACTGTTGTTGTCTCCATCAGTCGTCCTCGGGTCAACCGTATCCAGGTGTAAAATGTATGTAGCTAAATGTATAAACCGTTTTTAAATCAGAGCATCCAATGCAGTGCCGCGCCGTCATATACAGCTGTTTCACAGTTAACTGACCGGCGTTGCACGGTTGCCAGCCTCAACTAGCTGCGGGTGGTTAAAGTAAAGTAAAATATTGCTGTGAGCAGCAATGAACGGGGTTCAAAGGATGACAGAATGTACACAAGATCAGTTGGATAACAAACAGAATTCTATCAGGTAGGAATTATCCTCCTTCATATGCAATCAGTGAAAGCATTACCATGTTTATCAATACCACAAGGATGACGCAAGTAAAGTTTAGTCTAGCAGTGTAGGTTGGTTACCTTTGAATGCAGCAGGTAATCATTCTTAATGTCATTACTTAATATATTACATTTATACAGTGCATTCAGAAAGTATTCAGAACCCTTGACAGTGTTTTTCCCGAATCAATCTACTCACAATATCCCTTATTACAAATCAAAAACAGGTCTTTAGAAATTGTGAAATATACATTCACATAATTATTCAGACCCTTTACTCAGTACTTTGTTGAAGCACCTTTGGCAACGATTACAGCCTCGAGGCTTCTTGAGTATGACGCTGCAAGCTTGGCACAACAGTATTTGGAGAGTTTCTCACATTATTCTCTGCAGATCCACTCAAGCTCTGTCAGGTTAGATGGGGAGTGTCACTGCACAGCAATTTAAAGGTCTCTCCAGAGATGTTCAAGTCCGGGCTCTGTCTGGGCCACTCAAGGACATTCAGAGTCTTGTCCCAAAGCCACTCCTGCATTGTCTTGTCTGTGTGCTTAGGGTCGTTGTCCTGTTGGAAGGTGAACCTTCGCCCCAGTCAGAGGTCCTGAGCGCTCTGGAACATATTTTCATCAAGGATCTCTCTCTGTACTTTGCTCCATTCATCTTTTCCTTGATCCTGACGAGTCTCCCCGTCCCTGCAGGTGAAAAACATCCCCACAGCATAATGCTGCCACCACAATGCTTCACCGTAGGGATGGTGTCAGGTTTCCTCCAGACATGACAGTTGGCATTCAGGCCAAAGAGTTCAATTTTTGTTTCATCAGACCAGAAATTCTGAGAGTCCTTTAGGTGCCTTTGGGCAAACTCCATGTGTTCGATCCTGTGCCTTTTACAATTCAAATCTAATGTTACCAGTCACATGCACTGAACACAGTGAATACAGTGAAATGCTTACTTACAAGCCCATAACCACCAATCTAATGTTACCAGTCACATGCACTGAACACAGTGAATAGAGTGAAATGCTTACTTACAAGCCCATAACCACCAATGCAGTTTAAAACAATACAAATAAAGATAAGAAAATAAAGGAACAACTAATTAAAGAGCAGCAGTAAAATAACAATAGCAAGACTATATACAGGAGGTAACGATACAGAGTCAATGTGCGAGGGCACCGGTTAGTCGAAGTAATTGAGGTAATACGTACATGTTAGTAGAGTTACTAAAGTGACTATGCATAGATAATAACAGAGAGTAGCAGCGGCATAAAAAAAGGGGGTGGGGGGAGGGGGAAATACAAATTGTCTGGGTAGCCAATTGATTAGATGTTCAGGAGTCTTATGGGTTGGGGGTAGAAGCTATTTAGAAGCCTCTTGGACCTAGACTTGGCACTGCGGTACCGCTTGCCGTGTGGTAGCAGAGAGAACAGTCTATGACTAGGGTGGCTGGAGTCTTTGACAAACTTTAGGGCCTTCCTCTGACACCACCTGGTATAGAGGTCCTGGATGGCAGGAAGCTTGGCCCCAGTGATGTACTGGGCCGTACGCACTACCCTATGTAGTGCCTTGCGGTCGGAGGCCGAGCAGTTGTCATACCAGGCAGTGGATGCAACCATACTCTCGATGTTGCAGCTGTAGAACCTTTTGAGGATATGAGGACCCATGACAAATCTTTTCAGTCTCCTGAGGGGGAATAGGTTTTGTCATGCCCTCTTCATGACTGTCTTGGTGTGCTTGGACCATGTTAGTTTGCTGGTGATGTGGACACCAAGGAACGTGAAGCTCTCAACTTGCTCCACTACAGCCCCGTCGATGAGAATGGGGGCATGCTTGGTCCTCCTTTTCCTGTAGTCCACAATCATCTCCTTTGCCTTGATCACGTTGAGGGAGAGGTTGTTGTCCTGGCACCACACGGCCAGGTCTCTGACATCCTCCCTATATGCTGTCTCGTCATTGTTGGTGATCAGGCCTACCACCGTTGTGTCATCGGCAAACTTAATGATGGTATTGGAGTCGTGCCTGGCCGTGCAATCATGAATTAACAGGGAGTACAGGACGGGAATGAGGACGCACCCCTGAGGGACCCCTGTGTTGAGGATCAGCGCGGCGGATGTGTTGTTACCTACCCTTACCACCTGGGTGCGGCCAGTCAGGAAGTCCAGGATCCAGTTGCAGAGAGAGGTGTTTAGTCCCAGGGTCATTTCCTTATTGATGAGCTTTGAGGGCGCTATGGGGCTGAATGCTGAGCTGTAGTAAATTAATAGCATTCAACACCATAGGTTTTCATTTTGTCCAGGGAAAGGGCAGTGTGGAGGGCAATAGAGATTGCATTTTAGGGCTGTGTGCAAGTTGGAATGGGTCTAGGGCTTTGGAGATAATGGTGTTGATGTGAGCCATGACCAGCCTTTCAAAGCACTTCATGGCTACAGACGTGAGTGCTACGGATCAGTAGTCATTTAGGCAGGTTACCTTGGTGTCCTTGGGCACAGGGACTATGGTGGTCTGCTTAAAACATGTTTTTACAGGCCTCCCAAGTGACTCAGTGCCACTAGAGATTCTGGGTTCAAGTCCAGGCTCTGTCGCAGCTGGCCGCGACCGGGAGACCCATGGGGAGGCGCACAATTGGCCCAGCATCGTCCGGATTAAGGGAGGGTTTGGCTGGCAGCAATGTCCTTGTCCCATCACGCACAAGATAATCCTGTGGCGGGCCGGGCGCAGTGCATGCTGACACAGTCGCCAGATGTACAGTTTTTCCTACAACACATTGGTGCTACACATTGGTGCTGATGGCTTTCGGGTTAAGTGGGCATTGTGTCAAGAAGCTCTCGACCTTGGCCTCTCCCGAGTCCAAACAAGAGTTGCAGCGACGAGACTGTAACTACCAATTGGATACCACGAAATTGGGGAGGAAAAAAGGGGTTTAAATAAGGGAGAGGTTGAAAGGGAGAGGTGAAAATGTCAGTGAAGACACCAGTTTGTCAGCGCATGCTCGCAGTACATGCCCAGGTAATCTGTCTGGCACTGCGGCCTTGTGAATGTTGACCTGTTTGCCTTGAAGCAAGCATATAAGTAGTTTAGCTCGTCTGGTAGGCTCGTGTCACTTGGCAGATCTTGGCTGTGCTTCCCTTTGTAGTCTGTAATGGTTTGCAAGCCCTGCCACATCTGATGAGCTTCTGAGCCGGTGTAGTAGGATTCGATCTTAGTCCTGTATTGACGCTTTGCCTAGTTGATGGTTTGTCGGAGGACATAGCACGATTTCTTGTAAGCTTCCGGGTTAGAGTCCCGCTCCTTGAAAGCGGCAGCTCTAGCCTTTAGCTCAGTGCGGATGTAAGCAGGAATCAGGAGGATAGAATTATGGTCAGATTTGCCAAATGGAGGGTGAGGGAGAGCTTTGTATTATGTGTCTCTGTGTGTGGAGTAAAGGCTGGTCTAGAGTTTTTTTCCCTCTGGTTGCACATTTAACATGCTGATAGAAATTTGGTAAAACGGATTTAATTTTCCCTGCATTAAAGTCCCTGTCCACTAGGAGAGCCACCTTTGGATGAGCGTTTTCTTGTTTGCTGACAGCTCATTAAGTGTGGTCTTAGTTCCAGCATCGGTCTGTGGTGGTATGTAACAGCCCCCCTTTGTCTTACCAGACGCCGCTGTTCTATCCTGCCGTTACAGCGTATAACCAGCTAGCTATGTTGATAATGTCATTGTTCAGCCACGACTCCGTGAAGCATAAGATATTACAGTTTTTGATGTCCCGTCGGTAGTTGAATCTTCCTCGTAGGTCGTCAATTTTCTTTTCTTATGATTGCACGTTACCTAGTAGAACAGAAGACATTGGGGGTTTGATTGCAGATGATTTACACATGAAAATAATTTATTAATAGTTGCCTTGTTTTTTGAGATATCAATACCAAATTCAGTGGGGTTCATCTTAAGGACATCCATGTAGGTGGTGGGCCGTAGCAAGCTATCTGCTTTTGTTTTCGAGATGATCGATATCTGTCAAGGGAGGGGCTGGATTTGACATATTGTGGATAACTATTTCTTCTGAACACATTTCCTTTTTTGGCAATGTCAATTCTTACACATGTAAATACTTACTTTTATGTTCTCTAGCTGGACAGGCAAACGCCGCCAAGTACTAAACTGTAAACCAATCAAAACTTGTGTACTATCCATGGTACTTTCTCTACTGATCACATCTGCCAATCACGTTATCCATTTCTAAGGTATTAGACAGCTGGTGACATTTTGACAGAGACCTCTGTCTGACAGACTGCTATCAGGTCAAGGTTACTATCAGGTTACTTGTAATCAAATTTTTTAGTTAGAGAAACGTGATACCATCAATGCACGCTGTAAAATGACTCCCAACTTAGAACACAGCAACCTTATTAATGTAGCGAGCTAGTTCCAACAAGTAGATCTGTTGTTAGTTATCAGGAGCAGATAGCTTTATCAGTAGCTAGCATGTCATTCGGGGACAAGGATAATTTTAGCGAGCAGTTTATTCAGAGTAATCATTTTAGACTACAAAAATCAATAGGACAGGTAGTGTAAATAAAACTAATATAATCATCAAGGCAGGACCCACTAATTTCATTCATACTGACAAATAAGAAATGCAACTTTATCCCTGTCAATAGTTGGAGTAGGATGGTTGCAGAGCACCCTGTCTCGGACTGTCAGAACATTCATTTTCTAGTTTACAAAGTACATTCCTTTGCTGTGATTATTTATTAAATTCATTCTTGTCTCTCATGATCTATTCAGCTCACCTGTGTCCTGAGACCAACCAAGTGCTATTTACCAATGTGGACTGATTCACTCACCTGTGCGAACCATCCTACTGCAGTTTGAACTAGCCCCCTCTCCACTATTTAGACATTGAGACAGCATATGCATTTGCCGGTTGTCTTTTCTTTGTGGTTTTGTCTTATAATCTACTGCATTTTAGATTTGAAGAACACCAACTACAGATTCACATGCTTGTTTGAGCATCTCAAATTCAATGTAGAATCAGTTTAACAGGTGACAAACAGATTATTTTACTATTGTAACATGCTGTGGGGAGCCCACGCTTTTGTCATAGATGGTAGAGTTCTCATCTCTAGACCACGCAAGCTTTAGATTGCATTCTGTTAAGGCACTTGTCTCCCTCTACATCAGTCAGCTATATTGGTGAACGTGGTGAGATCCTTTCGATTCGTCAATGAGGCCTGAGAACACAAATGCTCCTAGTGCGGAGGGGGAATAATTAAGCATGCATTGTTGACAGCTATACAGTATCCATCAGAGGCCCAGGCTTTGGACATAGATGGTAAAGCTTTCATTTCTGGACTGCAACATTATAAGATTGTGCCCTCGACAGCACTTGATATGCACTGATTGGTAGGTTACACTATATCAAATCAAATCGCATTGATCGCATACACATATTTAGCAGATGTTATTGCGGGTGTAGCAAAATGCTTGTGTTCCTAGCTCCAACAGTACAGTAGTATCTAACAATTCACAACAATACACACAAATCTAAAAGTGAAAGAATGGAATATATAAATATATAAAAATTAGGACGAACAATGGCAGAGTCCGGAGAATATACACAGTACCTTCCTATACAGTACCAGTCAAAAGTTTGGACACATCTACTCATTCAAGGGTTTTTCCTTATTATTTTTTTTACAATTTTCTACATTGTAGAATAATAGTGAAGACATAAAAACTATGAAATAACACATATGGGACCCAGAACACACCTCCAGGCTGTGTAACCTAACAAAATGTGGAAAAAGTCAAGGGGTCTGAATACTTTCCGAATACACTGTGTGTGTGTGTGTGTGTGTGTATATATATATCTGTAGTATATACCCACTACCGGCCAAACGCTTTAGAACACCTCATTCAAGGGCTGTTCTGTATTTAGACTATTTTCTATATTGTAGAATAATAGTGAAGACATCAAAACTATGAAATAACACATGGAATCGTGTAGTAACCAAAAAAGTGTTAAACAATTCCAAATATATTTTAGATTCTTCAAATTAGCCACCCTTTGCCTTGATGACAGCTTTGCACACTCTTGGCATTCTCTCAACCAGCTTCGCTTGGAATGCTTTTCCAACAGTCCAAGGAGTTCCCACATATGCTGAGCACTTGTTGGCTGCTTTTCCTTCACTCTGCAGTCCAACTTATCCCAAATCATCTCAATTGGGTTGAGGTCAGGTGATTGTGGAGGCCAGGTCATCTGTTACAGCACTCCATCACCCTCCTTCTTGGTCAAATAACCCTTACACAGCCTGGAAGTGTGTTGGGTCATTGTCCTGTTGAAAAACAAATGATAGTCCCACTAAGCGCAAACCAGATGGGATGGCGTATCGCTTCAGAATGCTATGGGGGCCATGCTGGTTAAGTGTGTCTTGAATTGTAAATAAATCACTGACAGTGTCACCAGCAAAGCACCCCAACACCATCACACCTCCTCCTACATGCTTCACTGTGGGAACCACACATGTGGAGATCATCCGTTCACCTACTCTGTGTCTCACAAAGACAAGGCGGTTGGAACCATAAATCTCTAATTTGGCCCAAAGGACAGATTTCCAACGGCGTAATGTCAATTGCTCGTGTTTCTTGGCCCAAGCAAGTCTCTTTCTTATTGGTGTACTTTAGAAGTGGTTTCTTTGCAGCAATTCGATCATGAAGGCCTGATTCACGCAGTCTCCTCTGAACAGTTGATGTTGAGATGTGCCTGTTACTTGAACTCTGTGAAGCATTTATTTGGGCTGCATTTTCTGAGGCTGGTATGTATCCTCTGCAGCAGAGGTAACTCTGGGTCTTCCTTTCCTGTGGCGGTCCGCATGAGAGACAGTTTCATCATAGCGCTTGATGGTTTTTGTGCAAATTCAAATGCACATTTTCCACATTGACTGACTTAAAGTAATGATGGACTGGCTCAAACGCATTAAGAAGGAAAGAAATTCCACAAATGTACTTTTAACAAGGCACACCTGTTAATTGAAATGCATTCCAGGTGACTACCTCATGAGGCTGGTTGAGAGAATGCCAAGAGTGTGCAAAACTGTCAACTCAAAGGGTGGCTACTTTGAAGAATCTCAAATTCATGATTCCATATGTGTAATTTCATAGTTTAGATGTCTTCACTATTATTGTAGAAAATAGTAACAATAAAGAAAAACCCTTGAATGAGTTGGTGTCTTTTGACTGGTACTGTATACAAAAGTACGTGGGCCCCCGTTCAAATTAGTGGATTCGGCTCTTTCAGCCACACCCGTTGCTAAAAGGTGTATAAAATCGAGCACACCGCCATGCAATCTCCATAGACAAACATTGGCAGTAGAATGTCCTTACTGAAGAGCTCAATGACTTTCAACGTGGCACCATCATAGGATGCCACGTTTCCAACAAGTCAGTTCGTCACATTTCTGCTCTGCTAGAGCTGCCCCGGTTAACTGTAAGTTCTGTTATTGTGAAGTGGAAATTTCTAGGAGCAACAACGGCTCAGCTGTGAAGTGGTAGGCCATAAAATCTCACAGAACGGGACCGCTGAGTGCTGAAGCGTGTAAAACTCTTCTTTCCTCAGTTGCAACACTCACTACCTAGTTCCAAACTGTCTCTGGAAGCAACGTCAGCACAATAAATGTCCGTCGGGAGCTTCAAAATGGGTTTCCATGGCCGAGCAGCCACACACAAGCCTAAAATCACCATGCGCAATGTCAAGCGTCAGCTGGAGTGGTGGAGTGGCCGCCATTTGACTCTGGAGCAGTGGAAACGTTCTCTGGAGAGAGGAATCACGTTTCACCAACTGGCAGTCCGACAGACGAATCTGGGTTTGGCGGATGTCAGGAGAACGCTACCTGCCCGAACGCATAGTGTCAACTGTAAAGTTTGGAGAAGGAGGAATAATGGTCTGTGGCTATTTTTCATGGGTTGGGCTAGGCCCCTTAATTCCAGTGAAGGGGAATCTAGACTCTACAGCATACAATACGATTCTGTGCTTCATACTTTGTGGCAACAGCTTGGGGAAGGCCCTTTCTCCAACTGCTAGGCCTAATCAGTGCCCGACCTCACTAATGCTCGTGGCTGAATGGAAGCAAGTACCCGCAGCAATGTTCCAACATCTAGTGGACAGCCTTCCCAGAAGGGGGGACAACTCCGTATTAATGCCCATGATTTTGAATGAGATATTCGACAAGCAGGTGTCCACTTACTTTTGGTCATGTGTGTTAATAACATGCATTCGAAGATGAACTCTTTAGGGACTATTGTGATGAGTCCAAAGACCACATTTGGAATGAATATGACTTTTAGTCCTAATTATTTTAAGCATTAGCGTTACATAGTCATAAAAGTGAATTGTTAATAGTTTTAAAAAATAAGTAAAGATATCAATGCCAAACAATCTGGTTTATCATGGTAATGTCTTTGATGATCCTAAGTTTCAAGTTGGTAGGCCATTGTGGAGGGGATTTACAAAGGATTTAAATAGACACGTAAAATCAGATTTATCAATAACTGGACCAGCTCTTAACCGATCACTTAGATTTTCACAAACTAGGTTAAGAGATGTACCATGAGCCTACATACTGAATGGTGTCATTTGGATTTTATGGTTCATGAGAAGTTTTTCCAAAGGTTTTCCAAAATGTCCAAGATGGAGGAAAATCTATCCTTTCAGACCTTATGGGTCCTTGGGGAAAATTTGTTCAGCATGAGGAAAGAAACCGATACAAAGTGTCAAGTCTCTAGGTCAAACAGGTGATGGATGAGGGTTCAAGTGAGACTGCTTATAACAGCACCACCACAACCACACCACAATCAGTGCCATTCTTTTTGACAAAGTTACTTATGGGCTCTAGTTTCAGTGCGCCAAATTAGAAAGTTTGATGTGAATCCCTAAATTATGCAACCAAAATGGAAATCAGTGCAACCACTGCAGGGTTCAAACCCTGACTTCAAGCCAAGACAAGTTTAGCGTTTACACCCTTGCAGGGAGTTGCGCCACCCCACTTCTAACACCAATGCATCAACCACCATTAGAAGAGATTTCTCAGATCTTTTTCAACAAAATACAAACAGGTACTTAAGTTAGTAAAGGCCTTTTATTTTCAATTGGTATATGGGTTGCAGTCTACAATAATAAAATACAACAAATCAGAGCAGAAAAAAATAGGAACAATAATCAATACAATTATTTGAATGTACAAAAGCATCATCACCCACTCAGGCCCCATCGACTGTGATCTGGTTTAAAAATCAACAACGAGATACTTAAATTGCTGTCTTTGGTGGAAATAAGTTTTCTATAGGTTACATCTGAGAAAGACCATATTATCAGGTGACATGCTTTTAGCATAATTGCAATATCGACCCAGTTGGAACAATAACACTCAAAACACACCACTGAAACTCCATTCAATAGTTAACATGGAATTCTGTGACACAGTGCAATCAAAGGAATTCACTCCGAGACATCATATGATAACCCTATAAAAGAAGCAGAGCAGATGAATGACTTAAATGTGCACAAAGCTGCAGAACATTGAGCATTCATACAATTCAATTTGATTGGAAATGCATGTCCCATTTACTACCATCGAATGGAATTTGAGGGAGTATAAATTAAAGCAGGTGCATTGGCACGTAGTAATGTATGAAGATGGGGCTTCAATTGAAATGAGGGTCCAACAGGACTTTTGACTCAATTCATACAATGCAGCAATGTTATCTGTAAAAAGAAAATGCAAATAAAAACACATTAGGCAACATCAAATACTTTCAAGGGAAGCGGAAGTTCTGAGAATGTATATTTCAAGACAAAAATGGAGACAAACAGAGAGATGCAAGTCCCCTTGGGAGAAGCTGGGGGTGGGTGGGGGGTAGTTGACAGTGGGGACAATAGCCCAGTCCCAAAACCTAAACCTCTTTGCAGATAACAAGGAACCAGATAAGTATAACAAAATATATAGATAGCGGCCCTAAACCCATTAGAAGATTCAGCCCAGAAGTATCTGCTGTTCCGCCAACTGACATGTACTCGAGGTGCTGACCTGTTGCACCTTCTATAACCACTGACTATTTTTTGACCCTGTGCTGATCATCTATGACTGTTTAAACATCTTGAAGAACAATCTGGCCAAAATGGACATGTACTCTTATAATATCCACCTGGTACAGCCAGAAGAGGACAGGCCACCCCTCAGAGCCTGGTTCCTCTCTAGGTTTCTTCCTAGGTTCCTGCCTTTCTGGAGTTTTTCCTAGCCACTGTGCATCACGATCTGCATTGCTTGCTTTTTGGGGGTTTAGGCTGGATATCTGTTAAAGCACTTTTCGACAACTGCTGATGTGAATGAATTGACTGAATGAAGCATCTATCACTTTGGTGTTTGTAGATCTGAAAGGATCAGACAGGCGTAAAGTAAACAAACTAGTGACCGCTCCACCTAGCTTTCTAATGAGGTATAGGGGAGCTTCTATCATATTGAAAACACCCATCTCATTCCCTCAGATCTGTAAACATTGAAGGGACAAGAGCTATGGTCGTGGACCAGACCATGGTGAAGCCATTGTAATATTTCTTAGTTACACCAATCCCCTCCCTTAAGACTGCAAACACCAAAAGGGATAGGGGCAAGGGGAAGAGGCTGGGGGTTATTTTGGAACTGAACAAAATGGCTCTTGTCATTAGAGGAAGTAAGGTGTTGTTGTTCGGGGAGGGATGACCCGCTCAGAGTCGGGCACGGCACGGAACAGCTTGGGCTCCCGTGTGTTCACGTCCTTGAAGACCATGATGGAGGCAATGTTTCCACAGCGGTAACAGTAGTTGGGCGCAGACCACACAGTCACCAGCTTCTCATCGAACATGAACTTGTAGCCCTCATGGACCAGCTGGTGTGCACGGCAGATCAGCTTCAGATTGTTGATGTGAACAAACTGAAATTGGGAAAGAAGGATCATGGATGTAACTCGGTATTCAACATAGGTGAGGTGCGCCCCCAAAGAGTCAGTTCCACTTGGACCTCCATCAAGGCTACAGATGAACTTTTCCCACATGTGCGATCAAAAATTGCCCCCTGAACCCCCCTAGATCAGAGTTTCCCAAACACGGTCCTGGTGCCCACCCTGGGTGCACGTTGCTTTGCCCTATCACTAGAGCGGATTCAAATAACCAACCCATCTTTAACCTTTGATTATTTGAATCGGCGGTGTTGTGCTAGGGCATAAACCCCAGGACAGTCACCCCCCTCAGTTTACAATTCAAGCACTGAAGGTGTTAATAGTTAGAATGACCGTGTCACTTACTCTCTGCATAGGCAATGACGCCTTGTGATTGACAGGAGGCGAGACAATAAATGCAACCAAAACAGTTAGTCTGGAAGCCCGTCTAGGCCTGCATTTATCATAATCCCCTTTGGTAGTTACCACTCTCCGCAGGCGAACAATTTGATGAATTTACCTCATTAGTGACCTTGGCGCCAAAGAGCCAGCCTGCACCTCGCGGACTGATGGCCCAGGTGTCCACATCCTCTGGGTCCGACCACACCAGGTCACAGAAGGCCCCCTTGTGGGGAATCTCTTGGTTGCGCTCGATTGTGCGGATCTGGTCCAGGGTCTTGATGTCAGGTGAAAGGCCACCATGCACACAAAGGACCTGCTCGTCTATCAACTGTGGTCAGAAACTCCTATTAGTTATAGACTCATAAGTGTGGGAAAATGTAACAGAACCAAAGCACCCATTTTTTAAAAATAATTTAAATCAATGGCTGGACTTACAGCAGCTACTGTTAGCATGTCAAACACTTTAGTGCAGTATCGCCAGGCGTTTGCATTTCCGTATTTCGTTTGGCACTCATCTGCAAAAATATATACATATATTACACTTCACACATAATTCTGGTAGTGCTTCTTTTTATGGTACAACATTCACAGATAATGGAAAAAATGTATAATTACACAGTAGTAACCTATAAATTGGTTTTTCAGGTTGGGGGTTGTGCGCAGGGCTAATAACCCTGTTGGTTAAAACAAAATGCTGTTAAAGAAACCTAATAATGCAAATGAACAAAAATGGAGCCCGCACCTTCCCGAGGGGACTAATGAAGTAGACTGGTGAAAGCATTCGGGGAAACCAGCCTGTGAAAAAATCTTCTTTACAACCAAGACCTCAATCCAACTTGGGACCTGGAATGTCTGTACAATGTACTAAGCAGGAAAAGCGTGAAGTGATTGCCTATTCAGGACACGAGAATGAAGACCACACATAATGGGAGGCAGTTTCAACAAGGACCCTCACAGCAAGGTTTACTACAAAGCCAGGAAAGTCACCATTGTCCAATGCTACACACCTATAAACAATGCAGTGGAGGAATCAAAACAACTCTATTACGAGAATCTACAAGCAGTTTATGATGCAACACTCAAGATAGGTTCAGACAACACAGGTAAAGACACCATAATGGCCGTTCATGGCCTTGGTCAGACAAAATGGTCCCCTTGTGGGGGAGAGCTGTTCACATCTGTGCCAAAAAACAACCTAGTTGTAGGAGAGCGCATCTTTCCCACAAGAGAATCCATAAAGCAACCTGGGACTCGATAATATCACCAGAGGGCAAATTAAGAAGGAGCTTATTTGACTTCAGGGTTAGGAGGCACTGACATTGCCTCCGACCACCACCTGGTCGTGGGAACCCTCAAAACCAAGCTGAGAGCCTTAAAAAGATGCCAAGTAAAAAACCACATCACAAGTTCAATACCCAGAGCCTCAGAACACAACCGATGTAGGAGACATAAGCGGTCACGCTGCAGAACAGATTCAGCACCATCTCACACTTCACTGAGGAAAAACACACTAGACGAGCAGTGGACCATGTTAACAACACCTGGTCAGAAAGTTGGGCTGTACGTCCATGGGCTGTAAGGAAAACAATCAGAAAGAGTGGCTCTCAGATGCAACCTGGATTCTTATAGAGGAAAGGAGGTAGCTGAAACAGAACCTCTGCAGAGATATCCAAAACGTAATGTTCTAACTATAATTACTGTTCCTTGAAGGAGGGAAATTAGGTACAACATACTAAGAGGAGTCGCAATCTCGCGACTTCGGTTGAAGGGTCTAAAAATCACACTTGCCAAGGCCACGAAATCCACGCCTCGCTGGAAGCCCAACCTTCCACAGGTGATAAGCATGAGGCTCGGATTCATTCCTTCAATTTAACACCACTCTTCACCAAGCACAGGAACAAGTGGTGCGGGGCTAAACAGGTGTTTCAGTGGTTCATAAATCACACCCACGTTTTAGAATAAGGCTGTAACGTAATAAGTTGTGGAAGGAAGGGGTCTGAATCGTTTCCGAATGCACTGTATATAGACATAAAACAGATTCCATATGGGATCGAATGTTGGGCTTTTGCACAGATGGGGCTCCATCTATCCCAGGACAGCAGCCAGACCTCTGCACTCTAGTTATGAATGAGTCTCCCTCTACCATATGGATGCATTGTATGATACACCAAGAGCAACTGGTGGCAAATGAGCAGAGCACAGAACTCAGAGATACAGTATACAGCAGCAGTTAACTTCAATAGTGAACTACATCAAATCACAGCCACTTCGTGCACACCTGTTCGCATAACTATGTGGAGATATAGGTTCAGAGCATGACAATATTCAATTTCACACAGACACTTGGTGGTTATCGAGGGGGAGAGTTGGAAAGATTTTTCACATTGAGAGAGGAACTGTTGTCATTCACAATGGATGTGAAAGAAAATAAATGAATGGAAAAAAGCATCAGTAAGTGTCCCACACGAGTGATGACTGCTCATCTCCAACGCTTGGAAGAGCAGTTTGGGTTGGACCTCCTTCCCAATCCAAAGCTGGAGTCAGTACTCTCGTCTGCATTAAAACCAAATATCGGTCCAGGTTGGCTGTGATAGCAGAGATGAGGTGCCCACCGTCGACCATGCCCACCGTCGACCATGCCCACCGTCGACCATGCCCACCGTCGACCATGCCCACCGTCGACCATGCCCACCGTCGACCATGCCCACCGTCGACCATGCCCACCGTCGACCATGCCCACCGTCGACCATGCCCACCGTCGACCATGCCCACCGTCGACCATGCCCACCGTCGACCATGCCCACCGTCGACCATGCCCACCGTCGACCATGCCCACCGTCGACCATGCCCACCGTCGACCATGCCCACCGTCGACCATGCCCACCGTCGACCATGCCCACAGTCGACCATGCCCACAGTCGACCATGCCCACTGACTTTGAGAAGCTCTGACACGACATGCATCAAAGCACACCCATCTCATTAGTGGTGGTGATATAAGAGACTTTATTTCAGACTAATTTGCAATTGACTGCCAAACATTAAAAAGTATGTGATGGTGAAGACAATCAGAAATACTGTTAGAATGCATTCCAATTGACTGCCATAGCGCCAAATAAAAAAGTTAACATTGGCTGTTAATTACATAATTGTTTTCACATAGGTGGGGCCGCAATAGAATTTTCAGATATGAAAATGGGGTCGTGGGCCAAAAACATGAGGAACCCCTGGGCTAAGCAGAGCCGGGAACCAAATACCCTCCGCGTGGTTAGAAAAGCGTGATACGTGAGTGAGTCTTGCTCGAGATCCAGAAAAGGAATGCGCTGAGATGGAGTCAGACAGCTTTGAGACTGAATACGGAACAGTAGCATGGATGTGTGTTGCCCCCTCGACTCCGCTTCCACCAGCCAATCAGCTGTAATTAGCCAGCAGCTCGTGAGCATTCTTAGTTTGTAGACCGAGGTGCTTGTTGAGGGCACGTAGGTCTAAAATAGGTCTAAAATAGGGCGCAAAGTCCAGTCCGTTTTCGGAACCAGGAAATACCGGCAGTACCAGCCGTCCTGGATCTTCGACATAGGAACCACTCAGATTGCCTGCTTCTGGAGACCGGAGGATTTTTCCTCCCTCAAAGGGCACTGAGGCCTCAGGAACAGTTGATGTCATGATGCTGCAGAAGTGTGGGGGGATGCACAACAAAACCCTGACGTCACTGTTCACATGATCTAGGGCGACACTGGGCATGCGGGCCAAATGAGGAGGAGACAAAGAAGGCAGGAACCACCTGGAATGAGGTCAAGAAAACCCCTCCGAACAGAGTCTGCTGGAGATGCACTCGAGGCCCTTCATGCCACTAGGGGCTTAAAGGAATAAGCCAAGAAAGTCAACTTATAAATTACTTATTTGTTTGTTCATTTAGTTAGAACCAGTAAGTTAGCAGTCACAATAACTAGGGCACGAGACCCTAGAAGTATACATATGGTCTTATGTGTTGTTAGAGTTGATGTGCCCCCAGCATTTAGGCATGTTGCTCACCGTAAAAGCCGTACACCTGTGTGATCTGCCTGCTTTCATGATTTCCTCGTAGAAGCGTGATGCGGTCCGGCCACTTGGCTTTTAAGGCTAGCAGGTACGTGAACGTCTCCAAGCTGTAGTATCCCCTGTCCACAAAGTCTCCCTGAGGAAACAGAGACCGTCACTGACCAGGGTTCAGATCAATCTCAAGTCATCCAGTTTCTAAACAGCAATCTCTAACTCAGAGGCTGCTGCCTACATTGAGACCCAATCACTGGCCACTTTAATAAATGGATCACTAGTCACTTCATACAATGCCACTTTAATAATGTTTACATATCTTACATTATTCATATCACATGTATATACTGTATTTTATTTATAATGTTTACATATCTTACATTTCTCATATCAAACTTTATTTGCCACATGATATGACTACAACAACTGTTGACTTCACCATGAAATGCATACTGAAAAGCCCTTAACCAACAGTGCAGTTCAAGAAGAAGAAAATATTTACCAAGTAGACTCAAATAAAAAGTAACAATAACGAGGCTATATACTGGGGGCACCGGTACCGGGTCAGTGTGCAGGGGTACAGGCTAGTTGAGATGATCTGTACATGTAGGTGGGGGCAAAGTGACTTTGCATAGGTAAACTAGAAGCACAAGCATTTCGCTACACTCGCATTAACATCTGCTAACCATGTGTACGTGACAAATAACATTTGATTTCTTACCATACTCAATATTATCCTACAGAACAGTTAAAAAAATAATGGAATACAACTTCTTACCATAAAAATGTAGTTTGTGTCTGGAACTTGTCCGCCAGTTCTGAAGAGTTCACATAGGTCATAAAACTGGAGACAGGGATCAGAAAGACAATTTCACATTCACAGCAAGTGGATCATACTACCATAAAAATGGAGATGTTTAAAATGCGCATAGTAAGAGAACAAAGGCATTTGGGAAAGGTATCAAAAAGAAAATGAGATAATACCTGGCCATGAATGTCTCCACAAACAGTGACGGGAGTGGATACTGGTTGAACATTTGATTCCTCGAGCAGCAAATCACATACGTAGTCACATAATCTCTGTAAGGGGTGAGACACATGACAAAATTAATCAGGCTGCCAAATAACACTTGCATGTTGGGCCTACTGATATTTTGACACAACCATATTTGAATTTGTTAACGTTAGAGGTATCAAAATTGAAATAATGTTGCAGGGCAACGGTATTTAACTCTTACGCCACGAGGCCCGAAGCCTGCTGGTTTCCTGTTCTACCTGGTCTAAAATCAGTCCCTGATTAGAGGGGAACAATAAAAAAACACAGTGGAACTGGCTTCGAGGTCCAGAGTTGAGTTTGAGGGTTGTAGAGTGTGTCCCCCTCTGCCTAGTGGGTGAAAACGCATTTTGGTGATGACTCTTTTACTTACTTGTTTCCTAATATACACATTACCAAGACAAATATGATTGTTCATGTTCTGAACCATTCAGTGGGGTCTTTAATATATCGTTATAGCCCAAAAGTCAGATTTCGTAGCCTAAAACATCAGATAATAAACATTGAGCTCTGTTGTCAGAGCAGTGCAGCTTTCTTTTGCGAAACTTTTGAGGATTTCGCATTTTGTGGTCGTCTCGTCTTCTAAGTTGTTTCCGCGGGTCACAAATAGCTACATTAGCATGACATGAGCAGAATTAAATGTAAAGGGCTTTGAAAAATAAAAAGCTTGCAGTACACGCTCACACGGAACCCAAACTGGCTGCGCGCATGCGCCATCGTGGATAAATGTATTTTGTCCCCCCACACCAAACGCGGTCACGACACGCAGGTTAAAATATCAAAACAAACTCTGAACCAATTATATTAATTCGGGGACAGGTCGAAAAGCATTAAACATTTATGGCAATTTAGCTAGCTTGCACTTGCTAGCTAATTTGTCCTGGGATATCAACATTGAGTTGTAATTGTACCTGAAATGCACAAGGTCCTCTACACCACCAATTAATTCACATATGAAACGGTCAACCGAATAGTTTCTAGTCATCTCTTCTCCTTCCAGACCTTTTCTTCTCTTGACTTTAAATTGCGACTGGCAACTTTCATAAATTAGGTGCATTACCGCCAGCGACCTCGTTCGTCTTTCAGTCACCCACGTGGGTATAACCAATGACGAGATGGCACATGGGTACCTGCTTCTATAAACCAATGAGGAGATGGGAGAGGCAGGACTTGCACTGCAATCTGCGTCAGAAATAGAACTGACTTCTATTTTAGCCCTTGGCAACGCAGACGCTTGTTGGCATGCGCAAGCAGTGCGGGTGCAATAATTGAATAATATAGGTTTCGGAATTTGTTTTGCAATGCTCGCGCACCAAACACAAGCGGTGTAATCAGCCCGTCAGGGCGCCGTTGACATCTCACAGCTTGTTTTTGTGAGAAGTCTGAAAAAGAACAGGAACTTCAAATTAAAATTGCAGAATGCAGAAATCACTCCGCCATTTCCTGGTTACTAAAACTAATAGTTAGCCTAATTTTAGTGTGTGTGACAAAATAAGCTAGTATAGTGTGTAGAGATTCATTGTACCAGTGAAACAGCTGTGAAATATTTTTGATCAGAGGCACAACTTTCATTGGGGACAGGGGTCATGCACCCCCCACAATCTGAAATTGCATTTTTGTCCACCCCCAGTTTTATCATTGCAATGTGATACACATAGCAGCAATGGTGTGCTTTAGGACCATGCAGGCACATCAGAGTGTTCAGCCGGCTGGATTTAGGACAGCAGGGACACCACAGAAAGGGCTGACAGACTGTGTGAATGCTGAACTGTGTGAACGCTGGCTAAACCAGTACGGGAGAGTTGAGGATAGTTCAGTGTGTATGCATGCATGTATGTATGCGTGTATGTGTATTGCGCTCCTTCGCTGAGTTGTAAAAGCAAGCAGAGCAGAAACTGGCTACTCTTTAGTTGACTGATGTTGCTGGCAAGGTGAACTGCTGTTTAACTTCACAGGAAAAAAACAAAACTAGTGTGTATTGGCTATGATTGATAGTACTACTAACAGCTGTTTGTATGGAAATGTTTTGTAGCCTTTGTTTTGTTCCGTTTCAGAAGTAAATTAACTTGGCTGGCTTTCGCAAGTTGATGTACTGTATCATGACTGGCCTGTAAGGATCCAAATAGATTAGATCAGCTTTGCAACGACGAATACTGGAACAGAACATTCCCATGTTCTAAGGCTATCTAAAGAATGTAATTTCGGCTGTTATTTTGTCATTAAAAATGTTATAACTTCTGTAACTTGAAAAGTATACACACCATACAGTGGGGCAAAAAAATATTTAGTCAGCCACCAATTGTGCAAGTTCTCCCACTTAAAAAGATGAGGCCTGTAATTTTCATCATAGGTACACTTCAACTATGACAGAAAAAAATTAAGAATTTTATTCTCCCCAGAAAATCACATTGTAGGATTTTTAATGAATTTATTTGCAAATTATGGTGGAAAATAAGTATTTAGTCACCTACAAACAAGCAAGATTTCTGGCTCTCACAGACCTGTAACTTCTTCTTTAAGAGGCTCCTCTGTCCTCCACTCGTTACCTGTATTAATGGCACCTGTTTGAACTTGTCATCAGTATAAAAGACACCTGTCCACAACCTCAAACAGTCACACTCCAAACTCCACTATGGCCAAGACCAAAGAGCTGTCAAAGGACACCAGAAACAAAATTGTAGACCTGCACCAGGCTGGGAAGACAATCTGCAATAGGTAAGCAGCTTGGTTTGAAGAAATCAACTGTGGGAGCAATTATTAGGAATTGGAAGACATACAAGACCACTGATAATCTCCCTCGATCTCACCCCGTGGGGTCGAAATGATCACAAGAACGGTGAGCAAAAATCCCAGAACCACACGGGGGGACCTAGTGAATGACCTGCAGAGAGCTGGTACCAAAGTAACAAAGCCTACCATCAGTAACACACTACGCCGCCAGGGACTCAAATCCTGCAGTGCCAGACGTGTCCCCCTGCTTAAGTTTGTTTGGAGGACAAAAAATGCTGAGTTGCATCCAAAGAACACCATACCTACTGTGACGCATGGGGGTGGAAACATCATGCTTTGGGACTGTTTTTCTGCAAAGGGACCCGGACGACTGATCCGTGTAAAGGAAAGAATGAATGGGGCCATGTATCATGAGATTTTGAGTGAAAACCTCCTTCCATCAGCAAGGGCATTGAAGATGAAACGTGGCTGGGTCTTTCAGCATGACAACGATCCCAAACACACCGCCCGGGCTACGAAGGAGTGGCTTCGTATTTCAAGGTCCTGGAGTGGCCTAGCCAGTCTCCAGATCTCAACCCCATAGAAAATCTTTGGAGGGAGTTGAAAGTCTGTTGCCCAGCAACAGCCCCAAAACAGCCTCAAGTATTGAGATACACTTTTGTTATTGACCAAATACTTATTTTCCACCATAATTTGCAAATAAATTCATTAAAAATCCTACATTGTGATTTTCTTTTCTCATTTTGTCTGTCATAGTTGAGTACCTATGATGAAAATTACAGGCCTCATCTTTTTAAGTGGGAGAACTTGCACAATTGGTGGCTGACTAAATACTTTTTTGCCCCACTGTATGTGTGAAGAGTCCATGCGTTGTGTATGGAATATGAAAAATTTGTGTTTTTGTTAATAGAGGGATGTGATTTTAGAAACTCAAGAGGAAATGGTTTCTATAACCTTGTACAATTAAGTAGTCACCAACCCCTTCACTGGGGTCAGAGAGCGTTTCAACCTCACAAACCGCCTTTTTGAAC